>NC_067400.1:260908211-261145711 GCF_016432865.1 Antechinus flavipes
TCCCACTCCTTTTTTATTTATGGTTGTAATTTGTATCTCAAATACTATAACATTATCTTTCCTCACAAATCCCACAACCTTTCCAAAGTTTCCTAATATTTTTGAAGGCACCACTATTTTTTGAGTCATACAGGTTTATAAACTCAGTGATCTTTTCAACTTTTCACCCTTCTTTGCCACTTCTATCCTGTCAGTTGTCAAATCTAATCTTTGCTATTTCCATGACATCTCTCTTATTTGTCTATCTTCTTCTCTGTACTCATACAACTACTTCCCCAGTACTGGCCCTCTTGGACTATTATAATAGCCTCCCAATTAGTTTCCTTGTCTTGATCCCCTTTCCTTTTCAGGCACCCCACCATATCACTGCCAAAGTGATTTTCTTGAAGCACTGATTTGACCATATCACTTCTTTATTCAATAAACTATATTTGTTTCCTAGTCACTCAGATTAAATAATATTATATTTATGTCTCTTTTTTTATTTTTTTGTATAAGTTTTATAGTAATGTCTATAACTGATGCAAGTAGGTAGTACATTGGATAGGCTGCTAGGCTTGGAGTCAGGAAGACCCATCTTCATTTGTTCAAGTCTGGATTTAGACACTCAGTAGCAAGTCACTTAACCTTGTTTGCGTCAGTTTCCTCATCTGTAAAATGAGCTGAAAAAGGAAATGAAAACCCACTCCAGTATCTTTGTCAAGAAAATCCTAAATGAGTCCAGGATTGAAATTTCTGAAGAACAGCAACAAAAAAAAATTATATAATCACTAGTATAATATTTATATGTATATAATTTACAAATAAGCAAATATAGTCATATTGAGGGCTTGAAGAAGAGAATAAGTATTAAGGACATACTAAGTGAAAGGAATTGTACTAAACACTACAAATATTATCTCATTTTTCTTCACAACAATCCTGTGAGGTAAATGCTATTATTTTTCTCATTTTCCAGTTGAAAAAACCGAAATTGCATGACTTGCTCTCAGTCATTGCTGGGAAGTGTCTAAGAATGGATTTGAACACATCTTCCTGACTCCAGCACCCTGTCTATTACTTCATATAACATTAGTTTCAAATAATCTTTCTAGGAGCAATAGTGCTATTAATTTGACTTTTGACCCCAGAGCAAGTTAGAAATAGAAGGGGATAGAGGAAATCAGTATTTGCTCAGGGACAGAGCAGATGGTGAGGTAGGTGAACTGCTATCCCAGTTGGATATTTGGGTGGGGGGTAAATCATAGTTTGGACTGGTTAGATAAAGAAGTTTCCCTGACATTTTGTTCAGCCACCAATCAGGATGATTTAATCTTATTCTCTTTCACCTCAACTTGTTTCATTTCTTCTGTTGTTCTTTCTTCTTAGCTTTTTTTTTCCCCTGCTTCCTTTAAACTCTGCTCTTTGTTTTAATTTCTAACTTGTATTTTCAATGTCATTCCAGAGGTTTTTTTTTTTTTTATCAATACCACACTGATTCTTTTCTAATTCTTTTTCTTTCACATATGTCCTTCCAATAACAGTTCCTAAGAACCCACCCTCAAATCCAATATCTCAACTTTATCTGCTTTAATCTTTATCACCAAAAAAACTCTTTCTCACACCATTAATTGAGCTAATTTTTTATTTATTTATTTTTGCAGTAGGGACAAGTAATGATGTCTCTGTAAGTTATGGGGTGAATAAGATTTCAACAAAAGACCAGGTCCTTGGTGGCTAAGTGAGCCATTGGGAAGGACTTTGACAGGAGAGGATTTTTCTTGAATTTAAGTGGATCCTAGACAAATTCCCACAGTTACTGTATATAATCAAGCTACTCTCTGAGGCAAGCTTGAAGAATCATTGACAGAATTATCTTGTCCCTAAGTGGACCTTTCTTGCTGTAGACCCTTCTTGAATTCCTTGCATTTACAGGATTATCTTGAGCTCACAGATAGTCACAGGTGTCAACCCTCTAGTACTATATAAACCTATATAAACCTCTAGGTTACTTTATAAAACCTTACCTTCCCCCTTGCTAATTTTGAGACCTTTAGGAACTTTACCTGCTTATCAAGCATCACAATGATAGAACTTTGGCCATCTTATAGCATCAGATGAATTCCCATCTTTCCCTGTGGTAATGGAAAGGCTAATGCCCTTTTGTAATTTAACCCACCAGTCAATGGCACAATTCCCCCATTTCTTCACTAACTCCTTTTTGGAACTTAGCCCACTGCCAACAGACTAATAAAAGCTTTGCCTCTTGATTTGGAGATAGTCTAAGTCTACAAATTCTTTTGAGATACTTTGTGACACTAGCCCAGATCCCCAATACTTTTGAGGTTCAGCCCCATCATAAATATCCCTTCATTGTGTAGTATTTTAATCTCAGCACAGGCAGGAGATAATGTGATGTCTAAGATGCAACCTATCTATCCCTGTTCATTCTGTGGGATTCACTCTATTCCACCCAAAATAAAAAAGTGATAGGGATCTAACTCACTATTCACTGCTTAAGAGCATACTTGCTCTCTAAGGATATCTGATATAGCCTCCAATGATGACGGATAGGAGGTCAGAATTTTCCCAGTGACACTTGTGTAGCTATTACTGTAAATACTAGAGTAATGGGTCTAGGTCAGAAGTAGGAATAAGGGAAAATACACAGTAAAAAAAAAAAAAAAAAAAAAAAAGTGGGGGGAGGGGGGACAGACTGGGGAAACAATCTGTGGGCTATAATTTTTGTAATGTGGTAGAAACAAATACCCCTGAAAGGGTGAAATAGAGCTCACATTCCCATACTCCTACTTGCTGATCACACATTTCTTAGAGTCTCTCCTTTGAAGACCACTGAGAACAGGCTACAAGGATTTCAGAAACTTATTTATTCTGATAAGTGAAACAAGACAAAATTTAATTGATGACTATTCGTGGGTGCTCTTCATATTGTTATAGCTATATTGGAGATACCAGGATCCATACTAAAACTCAATTCTCTATTGGACATAATCCTTGCCTTACTAAATTTTCATAACCCAACAGTCTCAGCAACCTTAACCCTTATTCATGTTGAATCTCTCAATCTCTATATACAAACTCTTTCAATCCACTCCTATAATCCATTCTATTTCTAATCATGCTCTAACTGTTCCAACAAACTTCTGGGACTTCATTCTTCATTTCTTTTATCCCACCTCTGAGATATTCACTTTTTCTCTCTTTTACAACCTCAATCTACTTTATTATGGATCCACTTCATCTAAGGATAGTTTTCTTTCTCCCCATATCCCAGGGTTAGTTTCCACTAAGAAGCATTGGGGAAAAAATCAGTATCTTCTTAAATTAGCCCTTAGCAAAAGAAGATATTTCAAGTAGCCATGTGTTACTTTAAGCTCAGGCACTCAGCTAAAATCCCTTTGCAAACATCTCCAGACTGACTAAAACTCTAGACGGTGTTACTGCCATTGGTCATAAAATAGATGCCAAATTGAACAGGCTCTCATGTTTTGGGCATCAGTTCCTATTTACTCTGAAATTCTAGATCTTTGACTCTGTGCTTATATATCAAGTTTTGTATCCTGACCCTGATTTTTACTTTTTTGATGTGTTCTTGACCCTTCACTATATAATTAGGATTCCAATTAACACTACTCCATGAAATCTGTTCCTGACATGATGAGCATCAAGAATGCTGTTTTCATGTCTTATCAGAAAATTGTCATTTTTGAATAGTTTGGCGGTGGATTTCCATCAATTTTGGGAGATGGCACAGAAATAACTACAAGAATGGAGTTTCAGTGAATAGGCTGACCTGCTAATAAGAAAAAGTGAGAGTTGTTTATATACTTGTTCTTTTCATCTTAGTTACTTACTTACTTACTATCAACAAAGAAATGGCATAGATTGCAATTATCTCTATTTAGGAAAGAGCCCTTATTAAGCCAAATTATAAACTAAATGAAATGTATTTACTAGACCTTCTTCTTTGCTATTTTTTTTTCTTTTCATGGTGCTAAATCATTGTTACTACCTGTTCTCATGTTCTACCTCAGATGCCCAGAAACTCCATCAATACCATCATTCAGGCATTACTTTTACTCTCTCTTCACCTTCTCACCATTCTTATCAAACCTGCTATAAGCTAGATATCCCCATGAGAGTTGGATGAAGTTTTAGTTCCTACAGAGTTATGTAAAAACTAAAGAAATGAAATCTAAATCCAAGTAATGACTGAGAGCAAAGAAATGAAACCTAACATGGAACAAAGGAAGCAAAACTTATAGGGGACTGCCAATATAGTAACTCACAGGGAAATATAACTAAATAAGGTGAATACCAATGGAAAATATAATCGGGGGGGATCTGACATTCACATACGGGAATTAGGCTTTTTAAATAGTCTGTAACTTCTATAGTATGTAGTATATAGTATATATGGGGAAAATATGAAGGCATTTGGTTTCATGACAAAGAATAAAAAACTGTGATTTTGCACTTCAAGGGTGTGCTTACTAACTTAGATACCTGTTCTTGTAAAAACATAAAATAAAATCTTACCTGGATTCATCATCAAGTCATCTGAGTTCTTGGAAAGGCACTTGTCACTTATACTCCCTTTAAAAGTGCTTGATAAAACTCACACCACAGTGTGAATAAGTCAACAAGTCAACGATTCAATTTGGCTCAAAAGAGTAAATTAGACACTAAGGATTTTCTAAACTGGTGAAAGTTCCAGTGGAATTTAGTAGAAGGCTAGAGCAAAGCACAAATATAAAATGATAATAACTCACATTTATTTAAAATTTTAAGGTTTATAAACATTTCTTCAAAACCATTTTGTGACATAGGTATCACAAGTTTATCTTCATCTTACAAAAGAAGAAATTGAATTTCAAGAGCAGTGAACTAATTTGTGCACACAATTTGTATACGATACAAGAGAGATGCCAAAGAGAGATATAAGCCATTAAGCAAAGTCTGAGAGTGGAAAGGTCATTAGAAAATGGAGAATCAGAGAAGTGTCCTCTGGGAGGAAACCTTTGAATGAGACTTTAAAGGATAAATATCATTTCAATAGGTGAAAAAGAAAAGAACAACATTGGGTGGGCCCATGACATCTTAAAAGTGGAAAGAAAAGTGGAGGGAGAATTTGGTTTGAGTTTGAATTTTGCCACTAAACACATTGCAAGACAACATTCAAATTCCTTAACTATTTGAAGCCTATTTCTTTATCTGTACAGCCAAAGAGTAATTAATCCCTATTATTTATGACTCTCTCCAAGACTAAAACCCTCTAAATCAGTTTTCAATCAATCAATCATTAAGCATTTTACAAAGCACCTACAATGTGCCAATCATTGTATAGGTATCAGAGATTCAAATCAAAACAAACAAACAAACAAACAAAAAGAATCCTTACCCTGAAGTATCTTACACTCTTGGAAACAAGAAAAAAAATGTATATATATAAACAAAAAATATAACACTATATAATTACAAAATGGGAAGGACACTATCAATTGAAGACATCAGAAAAGAAAACACAAAGATGACAATGCATGAGCTTCATCTGGAAGGAAAAGAGGGATTCTATGAGGTATTGATGAGGAGCAAGTTTTTTCATCATCCAGGGAACACATGCAAGGAGCAGAGAAGGGAAATACTATGTTATGTGTGAGGAACAGGGAATGGGCCAGTTTGGCTTGAACATAGAGTATAGAAAGGTAATGTCTATCAGTTGTGAAACCAAAACATGTGTTAAGTCACTTATTAGGTGCCCTGCAGGCACTGTGCTAAGTGTTGAAGATCCAAAGAAAAGAAGAAGAAAAAATTCTTTTCCCCAAGATGCTAACATAAAAATTGTTCTAGGATTCATTGATAGGTACTGCTTCCAACCAACTTACCAACCCATGGAAACATTTTAATAACTAATTTATTATATTCTCAAGAGTATAGATTCATAGCATACAAAACCTTGGGGGCCCTGAAAAGTCTTTTCAGCAATCTTATATAGTTTTAATTACAAGGCAAAACAGATACGATCGAATTTTATAGCAGATATAAGGTGAAAAGTAAAGATTTACATGTAAAGGAACAACAGTAGAAGGGAAACTTCTGTATCAAGTAAAATTATGAACCAGTCAGCAAACCCTAGGGATATAATTGAAATTTGTAGTCTAACCGGTAACACCAGAGCTATAACCAGTTGCTTAACATGTTCATTTTAAGTAAATAAAAATAATAAAGTTATGTGAAAGAGGAGAGTCTGAGTCATGTGAGTAATACAAAGAGAAATGTCATCAATTTTTCAGTGTAGTATGAAGTGAGGAAAGGAGGGATGCCTTGGGAAGATTAGGGAGAGAAGAAATCTTTGGGAATAACTACTAGGTCTATATCTCAAAGAAATCAAAGAAAGAAGGGAAAAAAACATTTATGTACAAAAATATTTATAGCAGTCTGTGTGTGCGTGCGTGTGTGTATCTGGCAAAGAATTGAAAACTGAGGGAGTGTCCATCAATTGTGGTATGGCTGAATAAATCAATATACACACATACGTGTGTGTGTGTGTGTGTGTGTGTGTGTGTGTATGTGTGTGTGTAATGAGGTCACAGAAGCAATTCCTAGTTCAAAATAAATATGACAAATTCACAATGGTCATTTTCTTTGGCAAATTTGTTTAGAATTTGTTTAGGAGAAGAAGTTACAGACAAAATAAGAAATAAAATATGTAAAGTGAAGAAGTAAAATATGAAACAGAGTTGGGAGAACAATAAAGTTGCCATATGATTGCCTGGCAGATTAGATCCATTGAGAAGTAACAGACTAACCAGAGCTAACTAGAGTGAGAAGAAAAATGCCAATAGAGGGAAAGAGAGAGAACCTCATAGTGGTTAGTCCAGAAAAGAACTTAACAAAGATCTTCATCGTAAGTAGATCTTTTATAGGGAAAATACTTGGGTTTCTCAGGGAAACCAGAGAAGTAAAAGCAACAACTTAAAGGGAGGGATCGAGAAGCCAGATACAATGTACCTGGCAGAGCAGGTGCTAGACCTGTCTACAGATATTCTAATCAATATCTCAAAGGTTGTTTAAAAATGTACAGAGATTGGGGGATAGACAATTAAGATTGATAAAAAGTTCTTTCCTTCCTATCATTCTATACAAACAAGTTAGTCTGGGAATTGATTATATCTGATAATATCTGGGCTTTTTCCTGATAGGGAGAATAAATGCACTACAGATAGATAGATAGATAGATAGATAGATAGATAGATAGATAGATAGATAGATAGATGAAAAACTATTATGCTGTTAGAAATTATTGACATACCAAGATAAGATCAAAATGGGTCCATGATCTAGGCATAAAGAACGAGATTATAAATAAATTAGAGGAACATAGGATAGTTTATCTCTCAGACTTGTGGAGGAGAAAGAAATTTGTGACCAAAGATGAACTAGAGACCATTACTGATCACAAAATAGAAAATTAAAATCCTTTTAATTAAATTAAGTTAAAAAGCCTTTGTACAAACAAAACTAATGCAAACAAGATTAGAAGGGAAGCAACAAACTGGGAAAACATCTTCACAGTTAAAAGTTCTGATAAAGGCCTCATTTCCAAAATATATAGAGAACTGACTCAAATTTATAAGAAATCAAGCCATTCTCCAATTGATAAATGATCAAAGGATATGAACAGACAATTTTCAGAGGATGAAATTGAAACTATTACCACTCATATGAAAGAGTGTTCCAAATCATTATTGATCAGAGAAATGCAAATTAAGACAACTCTGAGATACCACAACACACCTGTCAGATTGGCTAAGATGACAGGAAAAAATAATGATGAATGTTGGAGGGGATGCGGGAAAACTGGGACACTAATGCATTGTTGGTGGAGTTGTGAACGAATCCAACCATTCTGGAGAGCAATCTGGAATTATGCCCAAAAAATTATCAAATTGTGCATACCCTTTGATCCAGCAGTGTTTCTATTGGGCTTATATCCCAAAGAGATACTAAAGAAGGGAAAGGGACCTGTATGTGCCAAAATGTTTGTAGCAGCCCTATTTGTAGTGGCTAGAAACTGGAAAATGAATGGATGCCCATCAATTGGAGAATGGCTGGGTAAATTGTGGTATATGAATGTTATGGAATAGTATTGTTCTGTAAGAAATGACCAGCAGGATGAATACAGAGAGGACTGGCGAGACTTACATGAACTGATGCTAAGTGAAATGAGCAGAACCAGGAGATCATTATACACTTAGACAACGATATTGTATGAGGACATATTTTGATGGAAGTGGATTTCTTTGACAAAGAGACCTAACTGAGTTTCAATTGATAAATGACGGATAAAAGCAGCTACACCCAAAGAAAGAACACTGGGAAACGAATGTGAACTGTCTGCATTTTTGTTTTTCTTCCCGGGATATTTATACCTTCTGAATCCAATTCTCCCTATGCAACAAGAGAACTGTTCGGTTCTGCAAACATATATTGTATCTAGGATATACTGCAACATATCCAACATATAAAGGACTGCTTGCCATCTAAGGGAGGGGGTGGAGGGAGGGAGGGGAAAAAAATTGGAACAGAAACGAGTGCAAAGGATAATGTTGTAAAAAAAAAAATAATAACCCTGGCATGGATTCTGTCAATATAAAGTAATTATTAAATAAAAATTAAAAAAAAAGATCACAAAAAAAAGAAATTATTGACATAATTTTAAAGAATCCTCTGAATATTGTTCAAAATGATACAGAGCAGAGTCAGGAGAACAATTCATACAATGATAGTGATAAACAACTTTGAAAGACTTGGGAACTCTGAATGACATATTGATCAATTCTAGATGATTCATAATTAAATAAACTGTCCACCCTATGAAAGAGAATTGTTGGACTCAGCGCAAATGAAGAGATTTTCTTTTCTTTTCTTTTTTAAGATTTGGTTAACATAGGATTTTGTTTTGCTTGACTATACATGTAGGTCACAAGGATTTACTTTTCTGGGTTTCTCAATGAAGGAAGAGGGGAGGAGAGAGGGAGCTCTCCATTTTTATTAGATACTAAAGTGGAACTGGGAGTATATACAAAAGACTTCTTGAGGTACCTGGAGCAGCTACTGTGGATATCCAGGTTGGGGAGGGATCTTAGGTGCTCTCTTCCTCAAAACTGGCCTGAAGCCTCAAGCAAGTAGTGGTGCTATTGTTTCTGTCTTTTTGTGTCTAATCTTTCCTGCTTTAGATTAAAGACAGCTGCAAGTAGAAACTGGGTCCTTGAGAGATTCAGAAAGGTACTAGGAAGAGTATGCTTCCAGGAGATGAAGGGAACAATATTTTATATTCATGTTTTTACTATATCTTCTCAGTAGAATCCTTTTGTTAAAAATTAATTGGCATTAATTGATTAATTGATTCTGAGTTCTAATCACTGAAAGGTAGCCCAGTGGATAAAATATTGTACTTGGGGTAAGGAAGTTCAAATATAGTCTCAGATGTGACTCTGGCCAAATCACTTAACGTCTCAGCCTCAATTCCTTCATCTGTAAAATGAGAGCAATCTGTTTTAAAAAAAAAATCTACCATCCAGGATTGTTGTCTGGATCAAATTAGATAATATTAATAAAACGTTCTATAAACCTTAAAGAAATATATCAATGCTATCTATTATTATTATCACTATTATTACTAGTAGTGCTGTTCTGTTGTTCATTCTTCATTTCAAAGAGGATCAATGAAATCATAATGTGATGGATGTTGTTTTGATTTTTGTATGAACTGGAGATGTGAGGCAAAATTGCACACCGTCAGTTTCACTCTCTTCCAGTCATCAAAATCCATTAACAAGACAAAAGTCAGGATGACCAGGTGATGGTCAAACATAAAGTGGGAGGTCAGTAGAATGTTTTATTATAACTCTGATTCTTTTTCCACCTCCTTCATCAGAAAATCTTTTCCCATTGGTTACATGGGCAGATGGCATGATTTCTACTTTCTTCTGGGATTAGTTATAAAAGAGCATTGAAATGGGTAGTGACCATGCAAAGGTAGAAGAGTATATTGAAAAAGAGTTGACCTTAATTCTTCTTCTTTCATATGGCTTCATTAATATTTCTTCTAGATGTCTTTTAGATTGAGCTATGAAAGGTCTGAAAACTTAGAGTTTTCAAGATATTCCTGAATGTTATACCTATGTTTTCCTTATAAATATCATAATCTTTTTGTTCAAAGAGACATTGATATCTACCAGGGAAGAAAGAGCTCCATACAGCTGCCTCTTCTAGCTAGGAGTTACAGTATAAATATATTAACTCTTTCCTTTTATTTGCCTACTCATCTATGAGAAACTAATTTGCATGTGAGAGAAAAATGATTTTAGAAAGTAGCAGTCTCTAAGAATTTATATACCAAAGCAAATGACAGATTTGTTGCACTGTCTCAAAATTATTTCTTTTGCAATGATGTTTATTTAACTACTAATTAATGAGTTTGAAAAGATATAAATTCTTTTAACAGATATTTCTGTCCATTCTCCAACAAATTTTAAATATGAAAATATAAAAATTAGGTAAAATAAGTCATCATTTTCCCCAGTTATTCCCCATTTATTTAGGCCAACAGAACAAATCGGATTATCTTTCTTGATTAATAACATTTTAATATTTAAATTTAACTATAAAAAGCATAACAAAAATTCTGAAGATACATAGTTTAAGGAGCAAATAATAGGAAAATGGAAAAAATCTAAATAAAGGCCTATTTATAGAAAACATCTGAGAAAAGTCTGGGATTCTAAGTTCTAGAAAACATATTTTAAAAATACTACAAGTTGCCAGAGAAACACAATTTAAGTATCAAAGAGCAACAGTCAGTATTACTCAAGATCTGGTAGCATCTACAATAAAGAATCAGAGGGCCTGGAATAATATATTCCAGAAGGCAAAGAACCTGTGGTTACAACCAAGAATTGACTATCCAGCAAGACTGAGAATCATCTCTCAGGGAAGGAGATAAATCTTCAAAGAAAAGACTTTTAATCTTTTCGATTGAAAAAACCAGAACTAAACAGAAAATTTGATCTTCAAACACAGGATTCAAGAAAAGCATAGAAAGGTAAATGGGAAATACACACACACACACACACACACACACACACACACACACACACACACATATATTATTTAAAGGTTGAACTATTTCCATCTCTAGATGGGAAAATAATATCTGTAGCTCTTCAGAACTGTATTTGTTATTGGGACATTTGGAGGGGGTATACATGGACAGAGTGTATGGTTGTGAATGGACTCTGATGTAATGATATTAAAGAAAAAGACATTAAGGAGAGAAGAAAAAAGAAGAGGTATGATAATACAAATCAGATCACATGAAAAGGCACAAAAGACCTATTACAATAGAGGCAAAGAAGGGAAGGGATGAGCATTGTCCAAAGCTTAATCTCATCATATTTGACTCAAAGAGGGAGTAACTTAATTATTCAGTTGAGTAAAGAAATTTATCTTATCCTATAAAAAAAGTAGGAGGAGAAAGCAGAAAGAAAAGGGAAGGGCTAGATAGAAAGGAAGGCAAAAACATTAGGAGAAAGGGCTAAGAGAAGGGAAGAGGGGTGATAGAAAGTGGGGCAGGTAGAGAGCAGGTGGGTTAAAAACAAAACACTACTAAGATAGGACAGGGTGGAAAGAGAGAACAAAAATGTATACAGGGGAGAAAATAGGATGAAGGGAAATACAGAGCTGGTAATGATAACTATGAGTGTGAATGGAATGAACTCTCCCATAAAACAGAAGTGAATAGGAATGTGGATTAAAAAACTGAATCCTACAATATGTTGTTTACAAGAAACACATTTGAAATAGAGAGATATATACAGAGTAAGAGTAAAAGGCTACAGCATAATTTATTATGCTCCAGCTGAAGCGAAAAAAAAAACCAGGGATAGCAATTCTGATCTAAGATAAAGCAAAAAAAATAGAAATAGATCTAATTAAAAGACTACATCTTGTTAAAGAGTACCATAAATAATGAAGTAGTAATGACACTAAATGTATATGCACCAAGTGATAGAGCATCCAAATTCTTAGAAAAGGTATTAAGCCAATCACAGGAAGAAATAGATAGCAAAACTATATTTGTGGGAGACCACAAACTTCTCCTCTCAGAATTAGACAAATCTAACCACAAAATAAAGAAGAAAGAAACTAGAGAAGATAATAGAATCCTAAAAAAATTGATATGATAGATTTATGGAGAAAATTGAATAAGGACAGAAAGGAATATACTTTTACCTCAGCAGTACATGGCACCTAAACAAAAACTGACCATGTATTAGTACATAAAAACCTCATGATCAAATGCAGAAAGAAAGAAATAGTAAGTGCTTCTTTTTCAGGCTACAATGCAATAAAAATTACATTCAATAATAGACCAGGGAAGAACAAACTAAAAATCTATAGGAAATTAAATAATCTTATTCTAAATAATGAATGAGTAAAACAACAAATCACAGAAACAATCCATAATTTCATCCAAGAGAATGACAATGAGACAACACACCCAAACCTATAGGATGCAGCCAAAGCAGCTCATATTTCTAAATAGTTACATGAATAAAATAGAGAAAGAGAAGATCAATCAATTGGGCTTGCAAGTTAAAAAGCTAGAAAAAAGAATAAATAAAAAATTAAGAGTTGTTTTATGAGAAAACCAACAATTAGAAAAAGAAAAACAAACAAACAAATTACCAGTATCAAAAATGAAAAGGGCAAACTTACCACCAATGAAGAAGAAATTAAAGTAATAATTAGGAATTATTTTGCCCAACTCTATGCCAGCAAGTCTGACAATCTAATAAAAATGGATGGATATTTACAAAAATAAAAATCATCCAGATTAGCAGAAGAGGAAATAGATTACTTAAATAATCCTATTTTAGAAAAAGAAATTGAACAAGTCACCAATGAACTCCCTAAGAAAAAAATCTCATGGGCTGGATGGATTTACAAATGAATTCAATCAAACATTTAAAGAACAATTAATTCCAATACCGTGTAAATTATTGGAAAAATGGTTAAAGGAGTCCTGCCAAAATCCTTCTATGGCAGAAATATGATACTGATATATAATTGAGGAAGAGCCAAAGCAGAGAAAGAAAATTACAGACCAACCTCCTTAATGAATATTGATGCAAAAATTTAAATATTATCAAAGAGATTACAAGAACTTATCAGCAGGATAATACACTATAACCAAGTGGAATTTACATTCCACTACAGAAATGTAGGGCTGATTCAATATCAGGAAAACTATTGCCATAATCAACCATAACAATAACAAAACCAACAGAAATCACATGATAATCTCAATAGATGCAGAAAAAGGTTTTGACAAAAACACAGCACTCATTCCTATTAAAAACTCTAGAGAACATAGAGATAAAGGGTTATTTCCTTAAAATGATAAGTAGCATTGATCTAAAACCATCAGCAAGCATTATTTGTAATAGAGAGAAGCTGGACACATTCCCAATAAGATCAGGAGTGAGACAAAGATGCCTATTATCACCACTATTGTTCAATATTGTTCTAGAAATGTTGGCTTTGGCAGTAAGAAAATAAAAAGAAATTAAAGAAATTAGAATAGACAGTAGGAGATAAAACTATCATTGTAGATGGTATTCTTAGAGAATCCAAAAAAATCACACAAAAACCTGCTGGAAGCAATTCACAGCTTTAGCAAAGTTGCAGGATGTAAAATAAACCCACACAAATCATCATAATTTTAATATATTACTGACAAAACTTAGCAGCAAGAGATAGAAAGAGAAATTTCATTTAAAATAAGTGTAGACAAAAATAAAATATTTGGGTGTCTACTTGCCAAGACAAACTCAGGAACTATATGAATACAATTATAAAAAAAAACTCACATAAATAAAGTCGGATCTAAACAATTGGAAAAATATCAATTGCTCAAAGGTAGGCCAAGCTAATATAATAAAAAAGATAATTCTACCGAAACTGGTTTATTTGTTTAATGACATAATAATAAAACTGCCAAAAAAGTTCTTTATAGAGCTGGAAAAATAAAAAATTCATCTGAAAGAACAAAAAGTCAAGAATATCAAAGGAATTAATGAAAAAATATATATATAAAGAATTCTGGTCTAGTAATACCAGATCAAAAACTATATCATAAAGCAGCAGTCATCAAAATCATTTTATACTGGCTAAGAAAATGAATGGTTGATCAGTGGAATAGGTTAGATATATATGACACAATAATCAATGACTATAGGAAGAATCTAGTATTTGATAAATCACCAAACTCCAGCTTCTGGGATAAGAACTCACTATTTCACACACACACACACACACACACACACACACACACACACACATACACACACACAAAACATTGGAAAATAATGTCAGAAACTCAGTATAGACCTACATCTCATACATTATATCAAAATAATATCAAAATGGGTATATGATTTGAGCATAAAGGGTGATATCATAAGCAAATTAGAAAAGCAAGAGATAGTTTACCTATCAGATCTTTGGAGAAGGGAGGAATTTATGGCCAAAGAACTAGAGAACATTATGAAATACAAATGGACAACTTTGATTACAATAAATTTAAAAAAGGTTTTGCACAAACAAAATTAACACAAACAAGATTAAAAAGGAAGTACAAACGGGGTGGGGGTTATATAAAGAATATAAATGCATATTAAAAAATGCTCTAATCACTATTGATTAGAGAAATGCAAATTGAAACAACTTTGAGATACCATCTCACATCTCTCAGCTTGGCTAAGATGACTGGAAAAAAATAATGATAAATGTTAGAGGGGATGTGGAAAAACTAAGACACTAATGCATTGTTGGTGGAGTTGTGAAATGATCCAACCATTCTGGAGAACAATTTAGAACTATGCCCAGAAGGCTATCAAACTGTGCATATCTTTTGACCCAGCAATGACATTACTGGGTCTGTATCCCAAAGAAGTTATAATGGAGGGAAAAGGACTCACATGTGCAAAAAATATTTGTAGCAGCTCTTTTTGTGGTAGCAAAATATTGGAAAATGAGTAGATGCCCATCACTTGAGGAATGATTGAATGAGTTGTGGTATATGAAGGTAATGGAATATTATTGTTCTATAAAAAATGAGAAACAAGCTGATTGTAGAAAGGCCTGGAACGATTTCCAGGAACTGATGCTGAGCAAAACAAATAGAACCAGGAATACATTGTACACAATAGCAGCAAAATTGTATGATGATCAACTATGAAAGAACCACTTTCAGCAGTTCAATAAGACAAGGCAATTCCAACAAACTTTGAATAGAAAATGCCATTTGCATCCAGAAAGAGAACTATGGAGATTGAACATAAATCAACACATGCCATGTTCACTTCTTTTTTCTGTTTTTTTCTCTCCCTCATTGTTTTTCCCTTTTGTTCTTATTTTTTTCTCCCAATTTATTCACAAAGAAATGTGTATTTAAAAAGTTAATATGCATGTATAACCAGAAAAAATAATTTTAAAAAAGATCAATACATACAACTTTAATTTAAGCTGTATGTGTTAGATATAAGAAGAAAGATAAACAATTCTAATGAATGTGGCTCTTTTCAACAATGAGATGATTCAGGCCAGTCCCAATAATCTTGTGATGAAGAGAGCCATCTGCACCCAGAGAGAGAACTGTGGGAACTGAATGTGGATCACAATATAGTATTTTCATTCTTTTTGTGATTGTTTGCTTGCATCTATTTTTTCTCATTTTTTTCCTTTTTGATCTGATTTTTCTTGTGCAGCATGGTAATTGCATAAATATATGTATATATTGCATTGAACATATATTTTACCACGTTTAACATATACTGGATTGCTTGACATCTGGGGGAGAGGATGAGGGGAAGAGGAGGGGAAATTGGAACACAAGATTTTTCAAGGGTCAATGTTGAAAAATTATCCATACATATGTTTTGAAAAAAAAACTTTAATTTTTTTTTAATTTTTTAAAAAGAAGAGAGATATAAAGACATTATGGAAGTTACACAGGAAAAAAGAAATCATCTCCATTTGGTGATATTAGGGAGGACTGGACCAAGGAATTGGCATCTAAGCTAAAACTTGAAGGATAGATAAAATTTCAATAAATGAGAACATGGGGAAAAGTATCTGCTTGTGTCACTGGCATGAGAGACATGTGTAGCAGAGCTCAATACAAGACAATAAATGAAGTGTAAAGGTGATAATTGAAGTCACAGGAGCAGATGATACCACCCGGAGAGAAAGAATAGAGAAAAAGAAAAACAGCTAACATGAGTGTGATATTTTGCAGAAATGAAAGGACTAAGTGATTGATTTGATGGGGAGAGGTGAAAAAAAAAGGTAGGTGCAATAGCAACTGATATTTCACATGTGGGGATCAGTTATGGTGATGCCATTGAGAGGATAAGATAATTTGTCCAAAAAAATACACAATTTGATTTTGTATATTTTTGGTTTGGGATACTGACAATATTTGGGAGAAGGTATACCACAATCAAAAGACTGAAGCTGTAGATTAGAGAATCATCTGCATGGAAATATTAGTTGAAGCTATCGAATGGATGAGATTAGCAAAAAAAAAAAAAAAAGTGGGGGGGGAGATTATAGAGAAGAAAAAACAGCTAAAGATGTATTCTTGAAAATGGCTACATTTAAAAAATAGAAGGAACAGGACAGTACAAATGTCATAGACACCAATGGAAGAGTGTCTAATCCCAGAGTAAAGTGCCTTTCTCATTGAAGATGCTATGAAATAGCAACTAACTTTAAAGTTTCTTCTTGGATAAGGTTTGCCTAAATTGTACTAGTTCCTCTACTACTTTTTCCCTGAAGTTGGATCTGCCTAGTGATCTTTAGAAGAATTTATGTGAGCAGTACTTGTGGAAGCAGAGCATACTTAACTACCTGTGTGACTTTGAGAAAGGTCATTTCACCTTCCTGGGCTTTTATTTTCTTTCCTATAAAAATGAAGTAGGGCCAGTTATCTATAAGAGCTCTTCCACCTTTTAATCTTCTGATCTTATAAAACAGAGCTCTCACTCAGGAAGGAATAAATTATCCCAAGTTTCACCAAGTAACTAGAATGGAGAGGTTGTTGTGATACAATGAGCCCTGTGTTCTTCACTCTGTAAATTTATTCAGAGCTCTTCTTGGCATAAACTAATGTAACTGTTTCCTCAAACTTGCTTGTTCAAGATTACATCATGTACTATTATATCCAAGTTCCAGGTGACTTAACCTATCCATCTGTTGCTCTTTTCTTTGTCAAGGATAACAACCCCTTCATTGGCCACCTCCCACAGAAGCTGTAAAACAGGTTTTTCACTTACACAGCGAATCACCTACTTGATATATTAACTGAACTTGCTTTTCTTAGATCTGTTAAGTCCTCCTTTGAGGGCAACACCTTTCATCTTCCACCTACACAACATCTAAAATTCTTTACTCACCTTTATTTTAAGTTATTCTGAATAAGCTCTCATTTTCCATTCATCCTGGGGCTATAGAGTATGTTTGCAACATCCAATTAATGTTACTATGATGAGAGACTATTACTCTTCCAAAGACTAAAAACTTGTGAGCTTCTACTAAACCAGCCTAGGTTATAGTTTGATTACATTCCTGTGAGAGGAAGAAACTGAGCATTTCTCTAACTGTGTGACTTTTTTTCCTTCAACGAACAAAGAAAATAGAAAAAAGATAGATAATTCTAATGGACGTAGATCTTTTCAACAATGAGATGATTCAGGTCAGTCCCAATGATCTTGTGATAAAGAGAGCCATCTACACTCAGAGAAATGACTCTATCACATTTATTATATTTCACAAATAATTATTAAACACCTACAATGTGCCAACCAATATGCTAGGTACTTGTATACAAAGTCAAAAATAATGCCCTTAAAAAGCTTACATTCTATGGGAAGATATACAGTTCTATAAATACTGATTTCTCCTTGCTGCAAAAGAAGTAGGGTAATAAGAAGGGGGAGTAAAACATAAGAGGAATGACAAATGGAATGGAGAAGGTAAACTGAAAGGAAGGCAACAGTGTGGCAGATTGAGAGGGTGAAAGGTAGAGAGAAAGAGAAAACTAAAACTGAGAAAATGTATTTTGGCAGTGCTGAATGAGACAAAAACAGAATAAGGATTAAGCTGTATAAGTAAAATTACTAAATATCTAATATATGAACATGAGATAACATGACAGGAATGGGGAATAAAAAATAGGATATTAAAATATATGAACTAAGAAGCTATAATTCTTAGACTGATTAAGAAAAATGCAGAACAAGAATTTCTGAAAATGTTTCATGTTTTGGAAATAGGGAGGACACAGTCACCCATAACAATGTCAAGAGTGGCAGATTTAAGAATAGGATAAAGTCTTAGAGAGATAGAGACAGAGGCATAGAGACAAAGGTATAAAGACAGGCATAGAGACATAAAGACAGAGATGGAGACAGAGATAGACACACACATATGTGTGTATATATGTATACATTATATGTATATTACATATATGTGTATGTGTGTATATATACATACATACATACATATATATGAAAGAGATTCAGACAGGGAAACAGAGAGAGAGAGAGATCCTCCAGAGAATTCTGAACCCCAAATCATATGAAGCCTTTCTTAAGGAGTTAATGAAAAGGTCAGATAAATATGACTTCTACCAATTGAAAATTAAGCCCTGATATGTAAAGCTGTCCTTCCAAACTGGCTGCATCTCTAGATTGAAATTATCAAAAGGTGATAATTTGTTTATGTTCTTGTTTTAAATGCTTACAATGAAATAACTACTACAAAAGCTACATTCACAAAAAGAAAACAATGAATAACTTTCTATGACTAAATTGACAAAGATACAAACAAGTGATGTCGGGGACTAAATGTGTTGCCCACAGATTTGGCTTGTGTACATTTTTTGAAGAACTAGACATCAAATATTAAGGACTTATTTAGTTCATGTTATTTAACACATTATCATTAAATTGTAGTGAGAAGAGGCTTATTCCTTAAAGATTAATTTCAGATAAGTATTCCTATGTATTATGTTTTTATTAGGGTTTATCACTGTTCTAGCTCTTTCCATCTGAAGAATTTATACTATTACTAGATTTAGGTGAATTCAAAAATTTTAGTATGAAACTATCCCTGCCATTGAAAAGCTTCTTAGCTCATTGAAGAATAAGGTTCTAGGATTAATACTTTAGAAATATTATTTCATTTGATCCTCATAATCACTCTCAAAGGCAGATAGTATATTTTCCCCATTTTATAAGTGAGGAAATTGAGACAAACAAAACATAAGTGACTTTCTCAGGCTCACAGAGCTATGTGTCTAAGGCTAAATTTGAACTCAGATCTTCTTAACCACTGGGCCTGAAGGCCCAGCATTTTGTCTGTTGTGTCTCCTAGCTACCACTAACCAATTCCTCTGGTGATGTCACAAAAGTTATACAATACTTTGTGGCTGCTGTATGAGACTAAACTTTACTGTTTTAGAAAATAATGCTTGATGCATGTTTTTACCTACATTGGTTTCTGTTGAATCCCATTGATCTTGAAAGATGTGGCAGTAGCTCTCATTCAGGCCAGGAAACTTAGAAAGTCCACCATACTTGAATTAAAAATGGCCAGTTAAAGTACATTTAGAAGGCAGCCCACATCCTATAGTATTGATCTATAGTATATATATAAATAGTTTAAATTAAATTAATGTAGCTTCTAAACACATTATGTTACTAAAACTGATCCTTATCAATATGAGAAGACAACCTACCTTATCTCTTTGCAAATGTGGGAGATCTACGAGGATTTATTGTACATTATACAAATGTTTAAACTTTTCCCATATATTGATCATTTATGGTTATTTAGTTCCTTTAAAAAAAAATGCTGTTTGGAAAGGCAGAGCCAAGATGGCAAGATAGAAATACGCTCAACTGAGGTTTTTCAAATTCCCCTCCAAACAATTCTAAAATAATGCCTCATATCAAATTCTGGAGAGCAGAACCAACAAAAGGTCAGGTAAAACAATTTTCCAGCCTAAGGAGACTGGCAAGAAAGGTCTGTCTCACTCAGGAGACAATAGAGGGTTTAGGAGTGATCGGTAAAATTTGGGCTTGTAGAGCAATGCATCACAGGCCAGAACTGAGGACACAGCAACAGGTTGGCAGGTCTCTCTTGGCCCATGGAAAAAGGGGAAGAAGAAGATTAGGAAACTGGTCAAAAGGAGATTTCTGGGGATCCCTGATGGCTCTGAGTTCAAGACCTGATTACTTATCCATACACAGTTCTGCTGGCAGAACCAGAACCAAAAGGATCAATAACACTTGTAACCTAGAGTGAGTAAGGATCCTGATCTCATTTTTAAGACAGAGAGGAGCACTTCTGGCTGCCAGATAGCAGGGTTCCTGGTCACAGACCCAGATTCAAAAGAACTGCTGATGCTGGTGGGAACAAGGTCCCTTCCTGAGTAAAGATCAGACCACAGTTTTTCTTAAATCATACTACATTGGATGTAAGAGAAGGTAAATTAAGGGAGGTACTGATCAGAAGCAAAATAGACTTTTGAGGAGACACAGGGTAAAAAGAGAGAAGGATAAAAGGGGGAAGTTAGAATAAAATAGAAGGAAATACACAGTAAATAATCATGAAAGAAAATAAAATTTGGGATGGGAGAAACTCACTCATAACATGGAACCATATAGAGGAATGGATTAAAAACAAGAATACAACAATAAGTAGTTTACAAGAAATATACTTGAAATGGAGAGACACACATAGAATCAAAATGAGGGATTGGAGAAGAATGTATTATGCTTCAGCTGGGGTAAAAAAAATAAGGGGGCAATAAAGATCTTAAAGCAAGAAAAGACTACATTTAAAAAGAAAGGCAGATAAATGACATTTTGTTTTAAAAATACATAGCTGATTAATAGCAATCTAAATATATATGCACCAAGTGGCATAACATTCAAAATTTTTAAGGAAAAGTTTAAATGAGTTACAAAAGGAAGTAGACAATAAAACTGTATTAATGGAGGATTTCAACTTTTCCCTCTCAGAACTATATAAATTTAACCATAAAATAAACAAAAATAAGTTGAAGAGATGAAAAGAATTTTTTAAAATTTAGATATTCAAATCATTATTAATCAGAGAAATGCAAATTAAAACAACTCTGAGATACCACTACACACCTGTCAGATTGGCTAGAATGACAGGGAAAGATAATGCAGAATGTTGGAGGGAATGTGGAAAAACAGGGACACTGATACATTGTTGGTGGAATTGTGAACACATCCAGCCATTCTGGAGAGCAATTTGGAACTATGATCAAAAAGTTATCAAACTGTGCATACCCTTTGATCCAGCAATGTTTCTACTGGGCTTATACCCCAAAGAGATACTAAAGAAAGGAAAGGGACCTGTATGTGCCAAAATGTTTGTGGCAGCCCTGTTTGTAGAGGCTAGAAGCTGGAAAATGAAAGGATGTCCATCAATTGGAGAATGGTTTAGTAAATTGTGGTATATGAATGTTATGGAATATTATTGTTCCGTAAGGAATGACCAGCAGGATGAATACAGAGAGGACTGGCGAGACTTACATGAACTGATGCTGAGTGAAATGAGCAGGACCAGGAGATCATTATATACCTCAACAATGATACTGTTTGAGGATGTATTCTGATGGAAGTGGATCTCTTCGATAAAGAGAGCCTTAATTGATCAAAGATGGACAGAAGCAGCTACACCCAGAGAAAGAACACTGGGAAATGAATATAAACTGCTTGCATTTTTGTTTTTTCTTCCCAGGTTATTTATACCTTCTGAATTCAATTCTCCCTGTGCAACAAGAAAACTGTTTAGTTCTGCACACATATATTGTATCCAGGATATACTGTAACCTATTCAACATGTAAAGGACTGCTTGCCATCTGGGGGAAGGGGTGGAGGGAGGGAGGGGAAAAATCGGAACAGAAGTGAATGCAAGGGATAATGCTGTAAAAAAATTACCCTGGCATGTGTTCTATCAATAAAAAGATATTTAAAAAAAATAAAATAAAATAAAATTTAGATATTATAGGCCTCTGGAGAAAATTAAAGTAGAAAAGAGTACATCTTATTCTTAGCTATACAGATACCTTTACAAAAATTTACTATATATTAGGGCATAAAAACCCACAACCAAATGGAGAAAAACAGAAATGTTAAATGCATCTTTTTCAGACATAATGTGATAAAAATCATATTCAATAAAGGATCATGGAAATGTAGATATAAAAATAATTGAAAGTACAGCAGAAATGAGGGATTTATCAACATCTAATACCCTGTAAAGTCAAAATGGGTTCATTATTTAGACATAAAAGGTGATACTATAAGCAAATTAGGAGAGCAAGTCCTATGGAGAAGGGAGGAATTTATGACTAAAGAAGAACTATAGAACATTATGAAATGCAAAATGGATAACTGATTATATTAAATTAAAAAGATTTTGCACAAATAAAATTAACATAGCCAAGATTAGAAGGAAGCAGAGAGCTAAAGGGAATTGGAATTTTACAGCCAGTATTTCTGATAAGGATCTCATTTCTAAAATATATAGACAATTGACTCAAATTTATAAGACTATAAGTCATTCCTCAGTTGATAAATAATTAAAGAATATGAACAATTTTCAGATGAAATTAAAGTCATTTCTAGTCACATAAAATGCTCTAAATAATTATTGATTAAAGAAATGCAAATTAAAGCAACTCTAAGTACCACTTCATACTTCTCAGATTGGCTAAAATGACAGGAAAAGATAATGATAGATGTTGGAGGAGAAGTGGGGAAACTGGGACACTAATGAATTGATGGAGTTGTAAAATGATCTAACCACTCTGGAGAGCAACTTGGAACTATGCCGAAAGAGCTATAAAATTGCATATCCTTTAATCCAGTAGTGTCATTACTAGGTTTATATCCTAAAGAAATGATAAAAAAAAAAAGGGGAAAGGATCCAAAAATGTGTTTAAAAATGTTTAGCAGCTCTTTTTGTAGTGGTAAAGAACTAAAAATTGAGTGAATGCTCATCTGTTGAGGGATGACTGAATAAGGTATGGCATATGAATGTAATGGAATATTATTGTTCTATAAGAAAAAACAAGCAGACTAATCTCAGAAAAGCTAGAAAGACTTACTTGAACTGATGCTAAATGAAGTGAGCAGCACCAAGGAAACATTGTATCTAATAATAATAAGATTATGTGATGATCAACTATGATAGACTTGGATCTTCTTAACAATGTGGTGATTCAAGACAATTCCAATAGATTTGGGATGGAAAATGCCATCTGTATCCAGAGAGAGAACTATGGAGGCTGAATATAGATTGAACTATAATATTTTCATCTTTTTGTTTTTCTTTCTCATTTTTTCCCTTTTGCTCTGATTTTTCTTGCACAACATGACAAATATGGAAATATGCTTAAAAGAATTGCTATATTTAACTTTGGAATGAAGGAGGTAAGGGAGGAAGGAAGAAAAATTTTGAATACAAAGTCTTACAAAAGTGAAAGTTGAAAATGAATGTATCTTAACACATATTTGGAAAAATAAAATACTATTGAGAAAAAAGAAATTTTTTAATTAATTGGAAACTAAACAATCTAATCCTAAAAAATAATTGAGTCAAAGAATAAAACATAGAAACAATAAATTTTTCATCAAAGAGAATGACAACTATGAGAAAACATACCAAAATTTATGCAATGGTACCAAAGCAGTACTTAGAGGAAAATTTCTATCTCTAATTGCTTACATCAGTAAAAATAAAGAACAGTTCAATGAATTGGGCATGCAGATAAAAGAACTAAAAAAAAAGAACAAATTGGAAATCATGGAAGGATGATAAAATTGGAAATAAGAAAACCTTTGAACTAATAAAACTAGGAGCTGGTCTTATGGAGGGAAATTAGAAAATAGATAAACCATAGATTAATTTGATTTGTTTAAAAGAAAGAAAAAAATAAAATAAAAAAGACACAATTTCAAAGACTGCTGGGAAGTATGAATTGATGGAAAGTGAAGTGAATAGGAGAACAATTATACATGAATAAAAGTACTGTAAAGAAAAATAAGTTTGGAGGACTTTAGAACTCTGATTAATACATTATCAACCATATCTCTTGAGCACCTATAATGAAGACATAAGACAATTCTGACAAAGAGATGTTGGACTCCAATTACAGAAAGAGACATATTTTGGACATGGTTATCACGTTGATACATTTTGCTTGAATGTGCTTATTTGTTATAATGGCTCTTTCTTTCTTTTTTTTAAACTGGAGGAAGATATTGGAAGTTAACAATCATGACAGCCATAAAAGAGTGCCATTAAAAAAGTATGAGGTTTTTTTTTTTTTTTTTTTTTTTATATTCAGCTGAGAACACAGGAAACTTCAAAAGGAAACATAGAAAGGCAGGATAGTTTTGAAAATAACACAAAGAATGCATACATATATATACATACATACATATATATAATATATATGAATACATATATACTTTTAAAAAATTGAAATGAGGATTCATAATTTCACATACAATCTTCTTTTATATTCTACTGTGTACATGGAAATTCTTTCTTTTTCTTGTGTTTAAGCTCAGAATATAAAATAAAGTCAAATGTTAAAAAGTTACTCTTTTCTTCAGTAAATAAGTGATCAAAAAATATGAACAGTTTTCAAAAGAAGTAATTCAAAATGTCAACACTATATAAAAATGTTCTAAATCATTAATAATTAGGGAAATGCAGATTAAAGCAACTTTGAATTTTATCTCATACCTAACAGACTAGTAAAGATAACAAAAAAATACTGGCATGTAGGAAATGCTGGAAATAGGCACATTAATACAATGTTAGTGGGGCTGTAAAATGGTCCAGTCATTCTAGAAAGCAATCTGGAACTATGCCAAAGGGTTATTAAATTGTAAATACCTTTTGATCTAGCTTTGATATTATTATTGTGCTTATACAACAAAAAGAATAAATAAAGAGGAAAAGGATATGTAGGCATAGAAATTTTAGAAATTGAAGAGTTTTTTTCAATTAGGGAATGGATAAACAAATTATAGTATATGAAAATAATGGAATATTATTGGGCAATAAGAAATTATTAAATGAACAGTTTCAGAGGAAACAGAAGACATCTGTGAATTGATACAAACATAAATCATATCTAGAAGAAAAATTTATACAATGACAACAATATAGAAACAATTTTGAAAGATTCTAGAATTCTGATTTATACAATTAAGAAAAAATAAAAATCACAGATCCAGAGGGCTAAAGCTAAAATACATAACTCACCCTTGTCCAGAAAAGTCAATGTAAAATGCAGAAAGAGACTTACATATTCAGACATAGTCAATGTGAAAATTTATTTCAATGAATTGGGCATGCTTACTATGAGGATTTTGTTTTTCTTTTTTGTTTCAAAGGTGGGCAGTAAAAAGAACATTCTATAAATCCATGTATAAATGAATAAATGAATGTACTTTTGAAAAACAATTATTCTCTAACTCTAATGCATCATCACTGGCAAAAAAAAATGTCATATGATAAACTTTTAGGGAAGAGTAATTGTTTTTTCTTATTCACTCACAATTCTCTACACATCTGGATTAAGGATGCAAATGTTGCCCAGCCAGGTCATTATAAGAATGGTAATGGAAAGAGGGGTTACTTTAATAGCACTCTGCTTATTTGGTGATTAATAAAGATAAAGGAATATACTTGAAAATATTGCTTTGGAGTTCAAGATTTAAACTCACAGTACACATCCTGTCCTCTTTCAACTTAAGTGTCTCTTCTAAAGAATGGGCAAGACCTTGATATACACTGAATATTTAATTATAAACTGTTCTTCAGACCAGTAGCCATGAGATTGGTTTGTATAAGGCTGCTGACTGGAGCATTTGAAATTGTAACTTATTAGAATTCCTTCCTTTCCTGAAGGAAGAATGCCAAGGATAATGTTAACTACTATTTTTCCACATCCAAATTTGTTTCTTGTGAAGGATTATAAGATCTCTTTGTAGGTAAGACCATTTGAAATGATGACATATTATATGTGTTGGGGTTTGTTGTTTTTGGTTTGGGGTTACTTTTTTCATATCTCCATCTGAGAGGGAGGAGTGGGGAAGATGAGTTGAAGATGTCTCCCTTTTGTCAATAGTAGTTAAGATTCCTGGAATAGTGAAAAAATAGTCAGAATGGTCTTTTGATTCTGTTGGTACATGGAATAGCCATGATTAGGACACTGGCCTCTAATTTTGAAGTGATCTCAATTAAAAAGAATGGAGCAAAGATGGAATTATTGTGTTTATTTGAATGAGTTGATGTAGAGTCAGAGAATGAGAAAAATGTTTTGTATTGCAAGTGGATGTATATTTTGGATATGGTTTCCAAAACTTGTAAGGGATCCGGACACTCTACAATCAGACTACAAATTTTTTCTAGTACTCTTTCTTTGGCTCCTCCCTAAATGTTTTTTTGTTTTTGTCTTTGAATTCTCCTGGAAGGCCAAAGGACTCAGAACTTGCTAATTTAGATATAAAATCTGGTAATGTCATTTGACCATTACAATCCATGAAATTTCTACAATCATTATATGGGAATTGTCAATGGGAATGAAAACACAAATATTCTCCAAACTTGAAGTCTCTGCAAAATACTCTACCACCAGTTGGTATCTTCCCTCCTTCCCTATCTCCCTCCATCTCTCTCTGTCTCTCTCCCTCTCCACCTCTGTCTCTCTCTGTCTGTGTGGGTATGTGTGTGTGTGTGTGTGTGTATACCAGAATTCTTTAGGAGTTCACATGAAAAGGAATGAAAGTAACTTTAAGGATATACAGCCAAACTCATCCTTACTCAAACTCAGTACTAATTCCTATTCTCTATTCCTATATTCTCAACTTGAACTGAAATACAGAGTAGCAAAAATACTTTGCCATTTCCCTCTCCAGTTCATTTTATAGATAAGGAACTGAGGCCTAAAAGAATTTTTGCCTAGAGTAACACAGTTATTAAGTGTCTAAAGATGGATTTGAATTCACTTAGGAAGATGAGTCTTCTTCTTTCCAACTCTGTGCCCCATTCCCTGTGCTATTTACCAGTCCATGGCTCTATTGTTGGGGGAGAGATAAAAAAGAAATGGGGGTGGAACTTCTTGCAGTTAGGTGAGACTGAGGTTGATAGATCACTTAAGTTCAGTGTTCTGAGCTTCAGTAAAAGCTGAGTGAGTGAATGCATTAAATCTGGCACTAAGATAGTGAGCCCCCAGGAGCAGAATGCTATCAGGCCACCTAAGAAAGCAAACTGATCAGGTTGAAAAAAATGGGAATAAGTTAAAATTTCTTAACTGATTAGGACACAGTCATAAGTGGCCAATACTGGGCAAGATAGGGAGACTTAGTCTCATTGTGTTCTATTTTCTCATTCTTTATAATCTGTTTTGTTATTTCTTGGTCTCTAATAGCTTCACTTGTTTCCCTTTGCCTGATTCTAAAATTGAGAGTCTGTAACTCCTTTTCTAATTGGTTAACTTTTTTTTTCAAAAATTTATTGTTTTTCTTGAATGATTTTAATTTTTTCCTTTAGTTTTTCCTCAATGTCTCTCATTTGATTTTTTGAATTCTTCTATAAATTCTCTCTGGGGAGGGAATGATTTCATGTTGCTCATTGGGGTAGAAGCTTTTTTTTTTTTTTAACTAAAGTGTCCTCCTTTGAAGATGAATTCTGGTATTCCCATGTTGTATCTGGAAGACCCTGTTCTGCTCCAAGTCTTCTTGTTATTTCACCAGTCTATGTTTGCACTGAGGTGCAAATTTGTTCTATTTGTGAGGGAAATCAGGAGAGCTTGAATTTTATCAACCTACTCCACCATCATCCCAAAATCCTTCCCCAAGAGACTCAGCCTCAAAAAAAGAAAAAAAAATGTCCAAATGTCCCTAAGCAGTCACAGCTACTCTATTTGGTTCCCTTTAGACCAAGGACTTTTCCTGGATGATTGTACCAAGACTTTGCTTTCAATTAGGTTTCACCTTCAGTAAGGACTAAATAATTCATTTTTTTCCTTGGAGAGGACAGCAGTGGGGAAGTAGGAGAGGAAGTGAGGAATTGTGGCTAAACAAGGACTCTAGACCAAAGTCCAGGTGCAGTAGAGATATGGCACATAATAAATAGTCCAAGTGATATTGATCCTACAGAGTTTCTCTACCCTGGGTTTAAGTAGTAGTCATGCTTCCAAGTTCAAATGGCAACATAAGGGGTAAGGGAAACTGTTATGTTTATATACATTTCCATAGTAATTCCCCCTCCCTTTTTCTTAAATAATACAGTAATTTTAAAATTATATAAGGGAATTTTATAATAATTATGTGTTTTTTTTTACTATTTATAGACATATAATCACGGGATGTATATATTCAAAATATAAAGTAAAAGGTACAAAAAAAGTGTTTTCTTCTCTGAAGTTAAATAAAGTTTCCCACCATGCTAAGAAGGAAAAATAAGATATGGAGCAAGAACCCCCCCAAGCCAGATGTCTGCATTGATGGCAACAATTCTGAAATCTCTTTCTTGAAAGGATTCCCCATTAGGATCTCTCAAAATTCTAGTTTGACATACCATTCAAGACTGACCCAAACTCCCATCCAGAAATATGCAGAAATAGTAGTTTTCTTGAATGACTCTTGACTTAAGGGAAGTTGTAAGAATAAGGTGCAATGATATTTGTAAAATGCTTAACATAGGAACTGGCACATAGTAGACCCTTAATAAGTGTTTGTGTTTTGTTTGTTTGTTTTAAGAAGAGCTAAGCTTTGAGTCCAGGTTTTCTGAAATCACATCTAGTCCTTTTTCTACTAAATTAGAGGTTCTTAACCTGGATTAAGTTCATTACTTATTATTCATTAAATTCATTTCTATGAACTTAATTGTATATTATTACAATTGATATTTATTGTGACCATAATTATTTATTAAGTTCATTATTATGTACTTTTAAAAGTATATTTTGAGAATTTCATTTCAATTTAATTGGTTTCCTTTGTAATGCTTCACCAGACTGCCAAAGAGAGTGATCATACAAAAAAGAGGAAGAGCTCCTATATTAGATTATACTGACCTTTTTCACCTGTGATGGGTAGGGCACTTGAAGGGGCTCAGATAAGCCATCCCATCCTGGTCCACAAAAGTGTGTATGTCTGCACTCACTAAAAACTGTTCTTCATAAACCCCAGTGAACCAGAAGAAACATAATAAACCATCAAAACAAAATAAGTGATTCCCATCACAGATATATGGGGCTATGAACAATCATTCTAGAAACATTTATTTTAAAATGCAATAGAGGAAAACAAGGCAAAATGGAACATGTCTGATCACATTTCCCTACTGATATACTTTCATCACTGAAAATGAATCACCACATTTGTATTCCAACACATCCACATTTGAAATACTATATGAGGAAGTAGAAATACCACTTAAAAAGTTAGAAAGAGCAGCTAGACCTAACCAAGTATATACAAAAGAAATTGTGATAAAAAGTAAATGTATCTAGAAGCCACTAAGGCATCTATTATCAACTTAACTCAGAGAGTGGAAGATACTAAAAGTATGCAAAAGCATCCTCAGTTTCTTCAACCAATTCTCATATAATATGACTTCTAGTCCTCTCATTATACTGAACATCTTTGTCTGGGGCCTCTTTAGCTCATCAATGTTTTCCCTAAATACTACATATAAGTGATATATTCTGGGAAAGAGTACATCAAAATTACAGCATTGTTTTCTGCTATTAATAAAGCCTAAAAGAATATTAGTTAAATCAATTCAACAAGCATCTATTAAGCACCTACTATGTTCCAAATACTATACTAAGTTCCAAAGAACTTAAAAGAGGCAAAAACAGTCCTTGCCCACAAGGACCTCAACATTTAATGAAGGAGACAACATGTAAACAATTAGGTACAAACAGGGTAAATTATAGATAATCTGGGGTCTGGGAAAAGCTGCTTGTATAAGGTACATAGGTCATTTTCACATTGCACAGGAATGATCCTTTGAGCCTCAATTTGTCAGGTAAGTTTTTTAACCGAAATATTTATATTTTAAATTTATATTATAGCACTTTACATTTACTTCATTAAATGATAAAACTTGGACTGCAGGATAGCCTGTGAAGGTATTTTTAGATTTTTACCTCTCTTCCAATATGTCCAAAATTCCTCCTTTGTGATAGCTTAAAATGTGATAAATATGCCATCTATGCCTTCATTCAAATCTTTCTTAAAGTATTAAACAATGCAGTATTAAGGAGATATTTACAGAGAGATCAAGAAGTACTAGGACTGAGAAAAGACTATTAGATTTGGCAGTTAGGAAAGTCTTGAGTTGAGAAATGAATGAAAGGAGAGAAAGTGAAGGTAAGAAATGCAAAAAACTTTTTCCTTGTACTTTGATAGAAAAAGATATTGGCCAATGGTTAAAGGAGCAAGTGATTCCTTATTCTTTCTCAGAGACTTTCTACATCTCTCCCTCAATATGTTAAATTAAGCTCTGAGGGATTGGATGTCTTTAATATTTTATCAATCCAAACTTCCATTCCAGTGTGTTTATCTCATCATTAGATGACAGTGATTAATCCAGTTCTATTTAACTAATTAAACATTAGTTGGCTTTTAGAAAGAAATATTTATTTCAAAGACATAGCAAATATATATTTCAAAGATTTCCTCCCAACAACTAGGAGGATACACTCTCCCTTGAACTACTTTTAGGGAGAATGAACATAGACTTTATGCAATTTCTACATAGAATTAATCCCAGCAAGTTCATACATAATTGTGTCATCACTGCAAGATGTATACTGTACTTGTCTCAGCTTTATGGGCTGGGTCTCAAAGGTCTTTCCTTGGATGTTTTTCAGTGGGGGTTGAGAGAAAGAGTGAGGCTGGTTGCAAAACCTGGTATATACTCCCTCTCAGGTCCAAGCTGGCTTATTCTCCTGGCCTTTTGAAACTCAAAAGATAATAGTCATTTCAAATGTTCCTTACCTGAAATTTCATTTAAAACAAAACAGAACAGTAAGAAAAAGGATCAAGATAATATTCATGGACCATGTGTTGGTCTCTAAAGAGGAAAGAAGAAAATCTCCCCCTTAGTATTATTTTCTTTCTTTTTTTCTTTTAAAAAAATTTATTGATTTATTTATAACAAATACAAAATAGAAAAAGGAAAGGGGAAAAAACATTGCCATGTACACAATAGAATATGTCTTTCCTCGCCCTTTGCAATGCAGTCAAGCAAATAGGAGTCAGACCATGTGAAATGTCTATGGTGGCCTTTTGAATTTACCTCAATTCCATATACACAAAGAGGCATTTCCATATGGTTAGCAGACTAGAAACAGTTACACAATGTCTGTACATATTCCAAATCTCTCCAAGACATTTTTAGTCTGTCATCATGCCTCCCGAGCATATGATTCTATGGCATTGTATCAGCCCAGAATGTAAATTCCTACTTATCATTTCCTTCTTCCATTATAAGAGGATGAAAGTGAAGGATTTTTGAAAGACAAATTGGACATAGACATAGAACAGAGAAGTATACAGAGGATCCTGAAGATTAGGAAGAAAGGGGGATCATTGAGAGAACAACCTAGGAATCAAAGTCTATCTTCCCTTAAAAAAAATCATAGCTCTTGCCCAATCTCCCATCTTATAATATCTCTCCTCTTCCTCAGCTACTCTGCTCCTTGGACAGAAGATGCAGTTTATTTTGGGGAGTTTTTCTTTGGTTTGGGGATTTTTTTAAGTATACTGACAGGACCTCGGCAATCACATCCATTGATTTTTTCAATACTTTGAACTTCAGGTCCTCTTATATATGGATGCACATTAACTGAGGGTAGCTCAGCCTTTTGCCATATTCCTATTTATCTTTAGTTTCAAATTCATGTTATCCATATTTACTCTATCTTTCCCAATAGAAAAATTATTTTCTTTGGAAGGGAAAAATAAGAAGTAAATAGTACTATCCCTTTATCATTTATGAGCATCCTTTCTCTTGAAATCCCAATCAACAAAATCAAAAAAAAAAAAAATCAAAAAAATCTAGATGGTTTTACCTTAGTGGCCATCACCTACTTCAGCTCATTTTGAGTTTTAGCATATCTAACATGCTTCTTAAAAGTCCATGGCACTTTCTTTTATTCATCATCTTCATATAATCTTCACATGATCTTCAGAATTCTCTGCCTGTCCTTTTAAAATCATATCCATTTCTAAATGGGCCACAAAAAGGTACTAGGCCAAGCATACTTACATTTTATTTGGGCTTTGATTGCCTCAGAGTGAATGTAAATTTAGCAATTCTTTCTGTTTTGACCAGAAATTTTGAGAATCTTCCCTACCTGTTGGAATCCTTACTAACTGCTAACTTAATTAGAGTTGATCTAATCTTACAAGAAGATGTTTTGGGCAGAACCTGAAAACAAGGTACTAAGTAGAACTAATTAATACAAGGCTTGTGTTCACACCTTTACTCATTGGAGTTCAATGAGTTCACACCTCCCTTGAAGCTCTTTGGGAGCATAAATAGAGCTTCAATGGGCCAGTCAAGGAAGTTCTTCAGAGGAAGAAGCTACAAGTCGAGATTTCACCGGAATGACATGAAGAGTTGGAGCTGGCTGGAGGCTGAAGAAAGCAGAGGCAGAGGCTGAAGGACCAGACCTTTGGATTTGGCAACATTCGGAGAGAGCTCTTGGAACCAAGCAGAGAGATAGGCCTCTAAGCTAACCGGGCTATATTGGAGATAATAAAAGATCTGAACTTTTATCACCTGGCTGCGTTTTGAGAAGAAAAAGCTCACCACATTTTGACGCCCGAACAGGGACAAACAAAATCCTGATTCCAGGGAAGGCACCCAGAGAGAACTTTTATAATATTTTATAGAAGAACAAGAACCCCACATTTGAACTCCAACACCTACCAAAATTGATTGCTTTCTTTTATTTTCTAGTTTTAAAAAATGCAATTCTTTGTTTCATATCTTCCTTACCTAGCCTTAATCACTGAATGGATTGTTATCTCAGTCAAACTGAGAATTGTTAAAAGACTTTAATTTCAAAAGGCCAAGGTATCCCACTGTATCCAGGGCCATCTCCGGTCATCCTGCTCTATATCTAGTCACTGGACCCAGATGGCTCCAGAAGAGAACATAAGGCTGGTGACCTTGCACAGTCCTCCGTCACTCAAATCCAATTCACTTGCATATCATGGCATCACCTCCTGATGGCAAGGCTGTCTTCAAGAATGAATGGCAAATGCCCCAATTGATAAATAATCAAAAGGCATGATCTATGCCCAAAGGGCTATAAATTCATGTATCCTTTGACCTAACAATCTTTGAATATGAAAAGAGAATTTACAACAAGGAAAATGACCTATATGTACCAAAAATATTCATAGCAGCTCTCTTCTCAGGGCAAAAAAAAAAAAAAAAAAAAATGGAACTTGAGGGGATGTCTATCAATTGGAGAATGGCTTGATAAACTGTAGTATGTGTTTGTGATAGAATATTATTGTTCTTTGGGAAATGATGAACAAGATGTTCTCAGGAAAAAAAAAAAAAAACACCCGGAAAGTCCTCCATGAACTCAAGCAAAGTAAAGTAACTATATACAAAGTAATAGCAATGTTTTGGGATGACCATAACTACTCTGAAGGATTTATGATGAAAAATCCTATCCATATCCAGAGAAGAAATAGATTGAAGCATTATTTCTCTCTCTTTCTCTCTCTCTCTCTCTCTCTCTCTCTCTCTTTCTCTCTCTTTCTCTCTCTCTCTCTCTCTTTCTTTCTTCCCTCTCTTTTCCTCTCTTTTTCTATCTCTGTCTCTCTTTTTCTCTCTCTTTCTCATTCTTTCTCTCTTTCTCTCTCTTTCTGTCTCTCTCTTTAATTTTTTGAGAGTTTTTATTTTCATTAGGATGAGAGATCTATGTTTTCTTTTACAACTAAACTTTTATGGAAATGTTTTACATAACTTCACATATGGTTTCTTATTATGGGTGGGGATAAGAAAGAGAACCTAAAACTCAAAAATTTTAAAAACAAATATAAAATTCTTTGTGTTGTTTTGAATGTAGCTAGGGGAAGTATTAAATAAACAATCAAATCAATAAATCAAATTTAAAAGAATGAAGGGCGAACAAAAACATCTTTATCTCAATTCTCCCTTTTCTTCCTCATTGAAATACTTGGTATGTGTCCTCAGTAGTCATTCCTGATAGATTCTAATTCTTCTTCAGTTATTTTCCCCAATAGAAATTTAGACATAGTATCTTATTTGCTAGTAATGATGATAATGATGATAGATTGTATTTATTTTCCACTTTGAAATTTGCAAAACACTTTATAAATATTATTTCATTTTATCCGCCTAACAACTTTGGAAAGTAGTTACTATTATCTCCATTTTATAAAGGAGAAAAATGAGATAGAGAGAGGGCAAGTGATTTTTCTAGGATTAAAGAACTAGTAGGTATCTGAACGTGGATGTTTCTGAATCCAGGTCCAGTCCTGATAATTGTGTTTATCAGATGATGTTCCTGTTTTTATCTCCTGTATCACAAAGTTGGAGAGGTCGCTTTCTTCCAGAATTACTCCTTTTGCTTTTTAAAGATTGAAATTATCATTAAAACAAGGTGAGTATGTATCAGATGCTGTATTTTCACCACAGCAGTTTTCATAAACCTTCCCTCCTTGCCAGGTTCTTCCTTTTGGTTGGATGATCTATAGCATTCTCCCATCATAAAATATTTTCCACCACAGTATTACTCCATTGACCTTCCCTAAATGTTTTCCAATATGCTTCCTCCATCTGGTTCTTGGATTTCTTCCCATGAATATGTCCTCTTAATACACAATGCTACAAGCAAAATGTGATTGAGAAGCCCAGAAGGAGGTTTGGCACAGTGAGCAGTGAGCTCTGTCAACTGATCCAAAGGACTGAAAGATAGAGACCCTGACAAATAGAACTTAGTGCTGGGTTAAATGCCTGATTTCAATGCTAGCTCCAGAGGAGAAAGAAACATCAGGATGTGGTGGCCCCTGATAGGACACCATTCTTCAAGCTGTGACCCTCAAAATCTCTCAGTGCTCCCCCTCCAATCTATTGCCAATCTATCTATTTCATCATTACCACATTTCAAATATGCCCTTTCTCTCTTCTGATACTGCTGCCATGCTGATACGCAGTTCTCATCACCTCACACCTAGACTATTGCAAGAGCTTACAAGTAGGTCTGCTATGTTTCTCCCTACTCAAGTCCACCCTCCAAAGTAATTTTCCTAAAGTTCAAATTCAGCCACGTCACCTTTCTACTAACTAAATGACAGTAGCTCCCTATCACCTTCAAGATCACCTATGATTGTATTAAAAGCTTCATAATTTACCTCTATTCCCCCCCAATCCTTCTAATATTCTTATACCTTATACCTCCGGAAGTACCCTTTGATCTAGTGTCAGTGACCTCCTTGCTCCTCCCTGAAGGGATCCTCTATCTCATGGCCCCTGACATTATTTCTGGCTGTCACCCATTCCTGTAATTCTTTCCTTCCTCACTTCTATCTTCTGGTTTCCCTGACTTCCTTCAAGTCTCAACTAAAATCTCACTTTCTACAAGAAGCCTTTCTTAATCCCTTTAAATTCTGGTACCTTTGCTCTGTTAATTAATTCCTATGTGCCCCATATATAACTTGTTTGTACACATATGTTTGCTTCTTGTCTCTTCCATTTAATTATGAGTTCATTGAGGAACAGCATGTCTTCTGACTTTCATTGTATCCTCACCTCTTAACATAGTGCTTATAAGGCACATAGCAAGTGCTTAATAAAATTTCCTTCTCTACATAGCCTTGTTCTGTGCCATAACCTATAGCTTAAAGAAGTTGGACAGCCTATAAAAATCATAATAAAAGAGTTGTAAAAGCATGAAAATAATCTGGTTAGATTTTCTCTTCTTACCTGCTAATAATAAAGAGACACACAAAGACATCAGAGTCTTCTAGTAATGAATAATATGAAAACTCTAATGATTCGGACAATTTTGATTTTGGTAAAAATACTAACTGAAAGCACAAAGTTTTTCTTTCCTCTTAGGCAATATTTGGGTAGATCATGTTTATATGGGTTCATGGTATTTCTGTGTCAGCATCACTCATTTTTCATGAATTTTAGTTTAATAGTAAATATTGTATCAAACTTCATTTTGTGGTATTTACTACAAATGGGACTGCTAGGTGGTATAGTAGATAAAGCATTGTGCCTGAAGTCAGGAAGACCTGGCTGCAGACTTTCACTGGCTATACAACCCTGGACAAGCCTCTTAATCTCTGCCACAGTTTCTTCCTCTCTAAAATGGGAGTAATAAGAGCCTCCTGAGGTTGTTGTGAAGATCCATTGACATAATAATTGAAGAGCACTTAGCACAGTGCCTGGCTTGAAGTATACACCATATAAATGTTAACTAATATTTTCAAAAACAGTTTCTTTCTAATGAGTAAAAAGATGCTATTTCTGAAATAATCTCATTGCTTCTGCTGAAATTCCTGTCTTTGTGTGGAATGTACATTTTCAAAGATTATCTTACCATAACTTTCTTGAAACTGATACAACATCACTATGATAATTAGCAGAGTAGTAGTATATTTTAATATAGTATTTTATTTATTAGCAAAATAGTGTTTTTTAATAAATATGTTAAGAAAATGTACATACAGATGTTGTTATCATTTCAATCATGTCTGACTGTGACCTCATTTGAGGCTTTCTTGGCAAAAATATTGGAGTAGATTGACATTTCCTTCTTTAGTTCATTTTGCAGATGAGGAAATTGAGGCACACAGGATTAAGTGGCTTGCCAGGATTACATAAATAGCAAGTATCTGGAGTTTAGATTTGAATTCAGGAAGATAAAGCTTCCTGCATCCAGACCTGCCTGACTACCTAGCTAACTCTGTGTGTGGATGTGTGGATTATGTATATGTACATACATACATACATATACATACATGTATATGTATGTATGTATGTATATACACATGCATATATACACAATGCTTATCTACCAACATCCTAATTGATTTTATTCTTTTTTATTAGGACTTGCCTTTCATAGTTATGATTCAGTCATGAGTCCCATATCACTAGGTCTAAGTGATAGCAATGAAGTCTAATTTACCTTCTTATTTTAAGCTACTAGTTCAAGTTATTTATACATGCAATAATAGTGCATTTGTATATAGACATCTTAGACCATTGGTTTTATTGCTAATTCTCTTCTTAGGAATTGTTTACTATGAATTATGGATTTTATTTTATATCCTTCTTCCTATACTGTATTGACTATTTGGGGGTAGATAAATTTAGGCAGCTTTCTCCCTTCTCTTTCTTTATTTTCAAATTAGGGCTCTCAGATTCACTGGATCCTGAGGGAATACATAATTTACCAGCATTCATTAAGTTAACTCATGCTTCCCAAGAACCTATCGTACCTATCATAGAGCAGGAATCTAAATTCCTTTCTAAGATCCTATTTCTGCCAATTATTCATACCCATCAGTCCTTTTCTGAAATCTCTATCTTTAATCAGCAAGAGTGATTTAAAAAAAAATACTATCTGTGTCCCTAAAATCTTCAAGTTTTATTTTGTTTTGTTTTGTTTTAATCGAATAGCATAATTCTTAGCATATCCTTAGCTGGAAAGCCTGAGTTTCTTTCTAATAGTATCACTTAGATAAGATGCCTATAAACAAATACATGGTATACATGGTAACCCTCAACAAGAAATCACCAAATACTACTATTCACTTATTCTACCTTTGGTCTGCATGATCACTCTTTTTGCTAATTCTCTTCTTAATCCCTTCTTAATGAGTTCAGATCCTCCCCTCTAGGAAAAAAGAAAAAATGTGTATCTATTACATAACTCCAAGTGTTTGATTATCCTTCCTCTTTTCTCCCTTCTCTATGTCACATTAAAACTGCTCTTGTCTCTTCATTTCCCCCCCTTCTTTGTTTTTCCTGTGAAGCACTTCTACTTTTTCAAGAAATTTCATTATCCATAAAAACCGGGAGAGTAAGAAAGCATTTCTCCAGACTTTTATCCTTCTTCTCTCAAAGGGATGGCAAATTAGATTCTGTGCATATGCAGCTATTACTTACTTGTAAGCCATATTTTCCAATTTTTTTTGCCATCCTCCCCAATGCCCAGCATTGCATTGAAGTCATCAAGTTTTAAATAAATGTTGATTTAATGTGGAGAGTTTTATTTAGTTCTTCAGAGAGTTTTCCTAATATCCTCATTCTTTCCAACAGATGTTGGTGCATATGTTGCAATTATCTTTATAGTATTCCTTTCTACAAATGCTCATCATGAAAATTACAATACAAGATGACCAAGTAGACCATGAAATGTGTCCTGTTACCTTTGAGCACACAATAAAACAAGTTTTTGCAGCTTATTTATTTACCTCTCCAAGAGATCTGGTAAAACATTCTTCTCTTCAGTCATCTAAATCAATGAAGGGTTGTGATTTGGCTAGTTACACAGCCAGATGTGTCCAGAGGCAGGGCCTGAACTCAGATTTTCCTAGTTCTCTAAGACCAGCTCTCTACAACACAATGTAGCTTATAAAGAACAAAGATTATAGACTAAATGTTAATCACTAAAGAATAGAGAATGTTATCCTAAAGAATGGAATTAAAGAAAAAATCATAGAAATAATAATTAATACAGGCCAAATGAGAATGAGTTTTGTAATCTTCCCATTCATTTCCCTCCTGTGTTTACTTTTGGAGTTTTCAGATTTTACCTCCCATGCCTCAGGTACCATCTCTCAATATTTGGAACCTTCTCACTCTGGAACATCCCTTTGCTATTCTAATTCCTTTCTTGGACTGCTAAATTCCTCTTAGGGCTTTTTTTTTTTTTTTTGAGGTAAGGAAACATTAGAAGAGCCAACCTTCCTTTTTCTCCTGACTGACCTTCTGAATTTAACCATATCCCTTCTTAGAGCAGGCTCATCATCTTTTCCCTTCTCAACTCCATTTTTATGCATCTTTTGGGTGTTGTCTTACACCACTAGAATATAATTTCCTTCAGGGTAACAATTGCCTTTATTTTTGTTTGTATTTATATCAATAGTACTAATCAGAGTATCTGGCACAAAATAAGCATTTAATGAATTCTTACTTATCTTGCCTTACTCAAATCTTCCACATGTACAACTATCTATGAATGACCTTTATCTGAAATTATATAAGTTCCTCCCTCTTATTCCCTAGGATATTATAGTGGTGGCAGTGATGATGGTGGCAGCTGTAACAGCAGCAGCAGCAACAACAATCCAGAAGATAGATGCTCTTAATATTCTAATATTACAGAGAAGGAATCTGAGGCAGACAGCAATTAAATGATTTGCTTAAAGTCACCCAGCTAATAAGTGCTGGAGACTGGATTTGAACTCCTCTCTTCCTGATTCCAGCTCTAGCTCTCTGTCCATTGTACTACTTTGGTGCCTCAAGTAATTTTTTGCTTGGTTTTTGAGTATGCAAGTCCAGATTTTCTCTCTCTTTGTTCCCTCATTGACCTTTAAACGAGATGGGACTGGAAGAATTGTAGACTTTTCTCTCCCTTTTAAGCTTTATATCATCAGTTATCCTTTTCCAACAGTTCATGATGATTTACTTTTATTATTTATTTTTAACTGTTTTGCATTTCAATGACCCTGCACTTCATGATTTTCTCAACAGGAATGCATGCTTAGAAGTCATCAATTCTATTAAAAGACCTCTTTTTTTTCCCTTAGGAAGAATAGGTGCTTAGTGAGTATGAGGAGGTTGAAGCAAATTGCCAATAAAGAATTTTACAGGAAAATAAATGTAAAATATAAAGGTTGTGTGGCTCTAGGCAATTGCCTCAGAAAAAAATATATATATAAAAGAAATGACTACAAAAGCAGATGGACTAATTGTATAACAAGAGGTAAGAATCTCTACCAATGGACAGCTTGTATACTCCAATAATATGCATGTAATGTCAAGGGATTTAGAGAAAAACTCTTACCATTTTGAATTTTTTTTTTAACAGTTGCACAGAATATACAACATAAAGTATACCAAGCAATCTCTGCTTTTGCAAAATGTCTTAGGCCAGGACTGACTCAGGCCAAGGTACTGGTTTAAGTTCAGAGTTAGAAATAAATGCAATACTGCTAATTCCTCTGACAATTAACAAAAAGTAATTTATTTGGCCATAACATAGAGAAGATATATTTTTTGAGGATAAAGCATTGATTCAATTAGACCCAACTTTCCTGCTTCTGTGCTGGCCATCCTAGCATGACCCTGGTCAGAAATATGTGTCAAGCTAGAGGGAGGAGCTCCTAGCTTTTCAGGCATTGACTTTTGTTCTTGAACCACCAGAACTACTATGTCAATCTTAGTACCCATGTTTCCCTGATAATAAGACACTGTCTTATTATTTTTTTTTTGGACAGAAAAACCCCAGAGGGCTTATTTTCAGGGGAGGGCTTATTTTAATGAACATTGACAGCAATTTTAATAAACAAGTAAATGTGAACAAAAAAAAGTACCTTTATTCAATAATGACCATGTCATCTTCTTCAACAACATCATCATAAGTGACCATACCCTGAATTCCATCCTGGATGTCTTGCGCCTCTATTTCCTTCAGAGGAAGTGGACCCAATCTGTCATGTCCAGCAGTATAGCTCTCTTTAAATGAACATGTCTTGTCCAGGTAACCTGCTCGTAGTGCCTTGGCGACACAGCTGTCAGTAATTTTATCCCATGACTTCTTCACCCAAGTCACGACTTCTTGCAGACAGGGCTTCACAAAGTTTCCACGCTGATTTCTTTCCATTCTATTTTCAATGTAGTCATTGACTTCCATGTGCAAATGGTCCTTGAATGGCTTGTTTATTGCTATATCAAGGGTCTGGAGATAGGCAGTCATTCCTGCAGGAATCGTTACTTGATCTATTCTTCTCTCTGCGAGGAAGTTCTTCATTTCTTTAGCGCGGTGAGTGCTGACTGAGTTCTTCTTTTATCCTCCATCATGTCCCCTGAGTTCTTCTTTTATCCTCCATCATGTCCCCTGAGTTCTTCTTTTATCCTCCATCATGCCCCTTTTATCCTCCATCATGCCCCTTTTATCCTCCATCATGCCCCTCACTCCCGCTTACATACCGGGTTTTTATGTTGTCCTGCCTCAGCTCTCCTCCGCAGCACTGCTCTCAATGGTGCCAGCAAGCAAATCACTGGGGAAGAACAGGATGACGCGCTCACTACTGCAGCTCGGAGCGTGGCATGCATTTCACCCAGGGGGAGGGGGAGAGGACGGTGCATACAGAGGGTACCGTAATGTAGCGTGTAGCGCCGGGGATCACCTTCACTACAGTAGCAATCTCAATAGGACTTATTTTGGGAGGAGGGCTTATAGAGGAATCTTACACAGTAAGGGGAGGGCTTATTTTCGGGATAGGTCTTTTTATCGGGGAAACACGGTACCATGTCAAGCCTTAGTATTCTTGGCTAATTAATCCTCAAGGACAGTTTTACTAGCTTTTCAAGAAAAAATATATGATAGCCTATGTGTCAAGGACCTTAATATTTGTCATATTTACTACAGATGGATTCACCTCAATGAATTCAAAATTCTACCAAAGTACTAAAATATAGCTTTACTTAGCAAAAAACATAAATGAAGTATTCTCTTCATATTACACAAACTTCCCATTGACCTCCATTATATTTTTGATCTAAACCAATGACTTCGCCTCCTCTAAAGCAGAACAGAAGTTCTTCTGGAAGTTATTGTTTTAAAATGACCTACTTTAATCAGCAGTTACATGATTTGTTTTTAGGAATTATAGCTCGTATGCATTACAGGCAGAATTTGAATCTAACTGTATCTGATTCTAAAGTTGGTCCTCTATCCATTACTGCTTCTCCTTATACTGTGTATACATTCAAATTATAGCAATTTCAAACACTTTTCAATATTTTTCTTCCTCTCTCTACTGAATAGGAATCAAACACCTACTCCCATCCCTTTCCATGGACAATATCAACTGTAGCTGCTGCTTCCCTCATGATGTTAGTTATTTCTAGATCTTCCTTTCTTTAAAAATTTTATTGTCATTACATCTTTTGTTTTTATATTATTTTTATTGTTGAATAGATTGCTCACCCTCCGCTACACAGTATAACAAATCCCTTATAACAAAGAATATTTTTTTTAAAAGAGGGAAAAATATTCAGTGAATCATACCATGTAAACATACGATGTCTACTAGAGAGCTAGGTTCAGTTTGTCAACAAACTTCCTAAGAGGTAATGCCCAGAACTGAATACAATAACTGAAATGTGGTTTATCTAAGGCAAAAGTTCCCTAGCATAAGTCATTATATATCTCTTAACGAAGATTCCTGTAACTTTCTTGTCTGCTCTATCATACTATTAACAATACAACCAATTCTCATTTTTTAGAAGATGTCAATTCCTACTTACTATTTTCTCTCATTTTATTGTCTATGTCATCACCTATCATCAAATTACCAGAATTCCTCTCTTTTAAGAGGCACTTGCTTCGGCAGCACTTTCAGTTTACTTGGACTATCTTGACTATCTTTTTCCTTTCTATTTCCCTTCAACATAAACTTCTTTATACATCCCTTTTTCAATTTTTTTCCTCTAGACTATCTCATCTTGTCCTCTTTCCCCTTAAATTTCCTCTATCTTCCTGTCTATAAATTGCCCTTCTATCACTTCATCAGCAACATGTTAAGTAAATATGAAAACAATAGTCCCTTCATTTAATTCCAGTAAGCAATTTTCATAATTCATATTAGAGAAATCCTAAAAATCCCAAACTTGAGATATTATAGGAAATTTTTTTAGTATGGGATTTTTTCATAAATTTGATTTCCTTTTTAACTTAAACTGAAGATTTTTAGCTACTTTTTAAAAATGTTCCCAAAATATATTGCTCTGTTTTTCTTACTAAGTACAATATAGCAACACCATATTTCTTTAATGATTCAGCATCTCATATATCAAAGCTTCACTTACAGTAAAATATAGATACAGAATGCATATAAAATTGAGGTGAATGTAGCCTGACCCAAACACATAGTAGAAATTTGGGGATATTGTTAGACTAAATCCCTGATATCAGCTTTTTTCCCCTGTTCATTTTACTGTCTCTCCTGAAAGCCCCTGCAAATTCTAATAATCTGAAGAATCTGGCGATTTGAATTTAATCAATCAAGATTTTGCTAACTGATTTCTATTATATTTTCTCCATTGCAAGTGATAATGCAGAGTAACTCTGTCAAAATGCACTATCGTTCCCTCTCTACTACAGATCAGTAATTTCCTGAAACTTTTAGTCTTTTTTGAAGTAGTATTTTTTTCCAATTACGTGTAAGGACAATTTTTTAACATTCATTTTGGTTTTTAATTTGAATTCCAGATTTTTTTTCCCCTTCCTCCCTCTGTTCATCCTTCCTAAAAGGTAAGAATATGCAATCATGTGAAATATATTTCCATAATTAGTCATGTTGTATAAAAAGAAACAGACCAAAAAGGGGAAAAAAACATGAAAAAGATTAAGTAAAAAATAGTATGCTTCACTCTCCATTCAGATGTGATCAGGTTTTTCTCTGGCTGTGGATAGCATTTTCTATTATGAGTCCTTTGTCTTGGGTTATGGTATTGCTGAGAAGAGCTAAGTAATTCATTATTGATCATCACACAAAGTTGTTACTATGTACATTGTTCTCTTGGTTCTGCTTATTTCTTTTTGAGTCAATTCCTGTCTTTCCAGGTTTTTCTGAAATCCACTGGCTCATCATTTCTTATAGCACAATAATATTCCATTATATTCATATGTCACAACTTGTCCAGCTATTCCCTGATTGATGAGCATCCCTTCAATATCTAATTCTTTGCCTTCACAAAAAGAGCTGCCATAAATATTTTTTGTACAGGAGCAACTAGATGATGCAGTGAATACCACAAGCCCTGGAGTCGGGACCTGAATTCAAATCCAGCCTCAGATATTTAACACTTCCTAGCTATGTGACCTTGGACAAATCATTTAACTCCAAATGTCATGAAAAAATGGAAAAAAAAATGTTTATACATATAAATCCTTTTCCCCTTTTTTGTGATTTCTTTGGGATGTAGATCTAAAAATGATAGTATTGGATCAAAAGATAGGCATATTGATTGCCTTTTAGGCATAGTGAAACTTAGAATCCTAGAGAGTGACATGAATACCTGAGAGTTTAAATGATTTGCTCATTGTAACATAGCTAACACATGTCAGAATCAGGAATTGAACTCAGGACTTTCCTATTTCAAGGCCAGACTTAGCCATGCTGCCTCTTCTTTTTCAATTTTTATGACATATTTCTGGGCAATCTACCCAGTTTAGCATGTAATTGTAAGAAATCAGTAACTATTCGTTTAACTAGCTTGATAAATAGCTTAGAAAAGTATTCAATGAATAATTTCTTATGTCTTTGTCATATCATATGGGCTATCAAAAAAGAGATAGTTATTGGAGAGTATTCTATAATGTTGAGAAAATGAAGCCAAAGTATAGCCAATACATGTTCCCTGAGCAGGAATCATTTATAGAGAGAGAGTATAAATACCTGAAAAGATATAATCAATTGTTTCTCCCAGAGGTATTTCCATTTTAACTGGAGATGCATTTATAAACCAGATAAAGTATCTAATGATGAAATTTCAGTCATTAAGTGACAGGCTTGTGGAAGAGATTTTGTTTTGATTTTATTTGGGCTTTTTGCCTAAGACTTTTCTTGTAACATCATATCATACAACATGGGTATACAACCATATTATTAAAACAAGCACTAGTTAAATTAAATTAAGTTAAATTAAAACAAGTTCTAGTCCAAGAGTTTATGGACTTTCCTTCCAAATATATATTTAGGGTGACACTTGCTTTCTATTAATAGTAATTTGAAGATTTTGCTTTGTATGGACTCACAATCCAATTTAATTTCTTCTTTATTAAAAGATTAAAGTGATGAAAGAATTTTGAGGTGAAAGTGGTATATTTTTTAATTGGAGTATAAATATCTATTAGATATTCCCTTTATTTAGTGCTCCATGGGAACCCTTAATATATCAGAATAGTTCTCCAACTTAGATCCTAGACTAGATACCAAGAACAATGCCTGTGAGTACCTTGGTGCTGTGTTGTAACTAATGACAAGTATTAATTTGCCTCTGCCTACTATTGTTTAAATGGGAAAGTCTGACAACACTTTCATCCTCAGATGAAGTCATTGCCCCACCTAGATATCTAGTTCAAGATAATTGTCTTGATTAACATATATTTATGAAATGAGGCCTTAAAATTGATGTTTTTGTTCTCCAAAGCCCTTGAACAATGATAATCAAAGGGCATTACTGCAATCAGAACAAACTCTAAGTAAAATTGTGAAATCAGCAAAATGAGTATTTAATGTTGTGAAACTCTCCATTTTAATGCTCTTCATTCTACTCTTGGTTCTCTCATTGCTCTAAGCACTCTATTTCACTTCTCCCATTCCTATTACTCTCATTCTGCCCCTTTCCAATCACTCAGAATGTTCCCTACAAAGGACTTCCCTCTAGATCTCTTCCACTTATCAAAACTTACTTATTTCATTTCTCATTCTATGAAACACTGCTCTCAACTAGCTGTCAAATTGAAAGGGACATGAGAAAATAATTCTAAGAGAGTATAAATACCTGAAAAGATATAATAGGTTGTTCCTCCCAGAGGTATTTCCAATTTAAGTGGAGATGGATTTATAAACCAGATAAAGTATCTAATGATGAAATTTCAGTCATTAAGTGACAGGCTTGTGGAAAAGGTTTTATTTTGGTTTTGTGGGAGTTTTCTGCCCAAGACTTTTCCTGTAACATCATATCATACAACATGGGTATACAGCCATGTTATTAAAACAAGCACTAATTAAATTAAATTAAATTAAAACAAGGTCTAATTCATGAGTTTATGGACTTTGCTTCCAAAAAAAAATTAATTCTTGTAGCATGGAGCATCATCACAACATTCCCAAGATAACTTAATTCCCAGATACAACTGGTAATCATAATGTGTACCACTGGCCTCAGGAATGAAAGTCATGGAAATAACCATATAGGAATAGAATTCAAAGTGAAAGAATCAAGAGTTTTTTTCATTTCAAAAATAGGGGAGTTTTTCAGCTTGACTGGGGATCCTGAGCAGAGTTAAGCCCTCTGGCAGACTTTGATCAGTTTCTCTTAGTAGGATTAAATTAGTATAATGCATAGAATTGGGCATAAATAATCAAATACCTGATCTCTCCAGATGAAACTCACTCTTCTCATCTTTCTGAGTATCCAAATCTACCATTTCTTTAAAACATGATTTGAGTCTACCTGATTCATGAGTAAATGTAATTTATGGAATTTTACTATATACATATAATATTGAAAGTCTTCCTCAATTCTCCCAAACTAATAGCAACATAGATAGATCTTCATTGACACAAATGAAAGTATAATTTAACTTTTCAGGAAAGTTAAGATTTGGGGGGGGGGGGGGAGAGAGGGAAGTAATCTTCTAATTATCCACTAATTGGTTTAGGCTCCTCCTTGTTTTCTAGTTCAAAAAAAAAAAATAAATAGTGCAAAGAAGAAGTCTAAACTTGTCCTGTATGTTTTAGATAAATAGGTAAACTATTCAAGGCCCACCTTAATATGCAACTTGGCTTTTCACTTCCTAAAACAAGCCAAATTGTAACAAAAACAGATGCTCCAACTTGGATTAATCAGAGTAAAAAACCAAAATACTATGATCTTTTGGTGTCTAAATAGAGATGGCTTTGTTCCACAGTTTTTTTTTTTTCACTTTTCCAATTACATGTAAAGATAATTTTCAACATTCATTTTTGTGAGATTTTTCAGCTCCAAATTTTTTCTCCCTTTCTACCTGACACCAAAATAGCAAGCAAAGTTTTGTATGTATACTTGTTTTTGTTTGTTTGTTTGTTTGTTTGTTTGTTTACTTTTTTATAGCTTTTTATTTACAAGATATATACATGGGTAATTTTTCAGCATTGACCCTTGCAAAACCTTCTGTTCCAATTTTTCCCTTCCTTCCCTCCACCCCCTCCCTCAGATGGCAGGTAGACCAATAAATGTTAAATATGTTAAAGTATATGTTAAATGCAATATATGTATACATATCCATTATGTACAATCATTTTAAACAGATTTCCACATTACTCATGTTGTGAAAGTAAAATCAGAACAAAAGGGGAAAGCCACAAAAAAGAAAAAACAAAAGAAAAAAAGTGAAAATATATACTTTGATTCACATTCAGTTTCCATAGTTCTTTTTCTAAATGCAGATGGCATTTTTTATCCCAGATCCACTGAAATTGTCTTGAATCATTCTATTGCTAAGAAGAGCTAAGTTTATCATGGTTGATCATCACACAATCTTGCTATGACTGTGTCAGACTTTTCTGAAATCAACCTGTTCCTCATTTCTAATAGAACAATAGTATTCCATTACATTCGTATATCACAACTTATTCAGCCATTGCCCAATTGTTGGGAATCTACTCAATTTCCAGTTCCCTGACACCACAAAAAGAACTGCTATAAACATTTTTTGCACATGTGGGTCCTTTGGGATAAAAACCTGGTAGTGACATTGCTAGATTAAAGAGTATGCACAGCTTGATTGTCCTTTGGACATAGTTCCAATTTGTTCTACAGAGTGGCTAAATTAGTTCACAACTCCACCAACAATATATTACTGTCCCAGTTTTCCCACATACCCTCCAACATTTATTATTATTTTTCCTGTTATCTTAGCAATCTGATAAGTGTGAGGTGGTATCTCAGAGTTGTTTTAATTTCTATTTCTCTAATCAATAGTGATTTAGAGCATTTTTCATATGACTATTGATGATACTGTATTGAAGAATTTGTGTTGGGGAGTATGAGATTGAAAAGGTAGGGGGGGATAAGGTACAAAGGGTTCTGAAGGTCAGAATATTTTGCATTTGCTTCTAGGGACAAGAAGAAGTCACTGGAATTCGTTTAGTTGAGAGGTGACATGTCTGAACCTGTACTTCAAGAAAATCTCTTAACTAACTGAATGATAGGCAGACCCACCAGCAGGCTATTACAATGATCTAGTTGATGGGGTATCCTCAACAGAGAGGTGACAGTGTCAGAAGAGAGAAGGAAACATATTCAAGAGATGTTGCAAAAATGAATTGGTAAGCCTTGGCATGGGGAGAAATAATGAAAAATCCAGGATGACTCTTAAGTTGTGAGCCTGAAAGACTGGGAGAATGGTGGTATCCTCTACTAAAATAGGGAAGGTAGAAATGAGGGAAGTTTTAGGAGGAAGGATAATGAGCTCTGTTTTGAATATATTAATTTTAAGGTGTCTACTGAACATCCAGACTGAGATATCTGAAAGGTAGAAGTGCAAGGTCAGCAGGATGGGTAGATTTGAGAACCTCAGCATAAAGATGGTACTTAAATCCATGGGAACTATGAGATCACCAAGTGAAGTAGTATAAGAGAAGAGAAAAAAGCCCAGAACAGAACCCTGAGGAATATTTTAAGTTAGAGGGCATGATCAGGAGGAAGAGCCAATTAAGGTGAAAGAGAAAGAGTAATCAGATAAATCAAATAGGAATGATCAGGAGAGAATGATGTCCTAAAAACCTTATAAGAAAAGAATATCAAAGAGAAAAGAATGATCAATAGTGTCAAAGGCTGCATAGAGGTCAAAGAGAATAAAGATTGAGAAAAGATTATTGGATTTGGCGACTAAGAGATCAGTATTAACTTTGGAAAGATTAGTTTTTGGTAGAGTAAATTTGGAAGCCTGATTGTAAGGAGTTAGGAAGCAAATTAGAGAGAAAGTGAAAGTGCCTGTTTTAAATGGGTTTTTCTAGGTGTTTAGCCAGGAAGGGCAGAAGAGATAAACAATGATAGAAGATATATAAAATGATAGAAGGACCAACTACGGATTTTTTTCAGCTTAGAGGGAGACATGTTCATGTCTGCAGACAGTAGGAAAAGAACCAGTAGACAGAGAAAATTGAAAATAGGTGGGAGTGGGCATGGTAGAAGTAGCTATCTGTTGAAGGCAATAGGATGGAATAAGATCTCTTGAACAAGTAGAGAGATTAGCCTTGGTAAGGCTAACTCATCATGTGAGCTAAGTATGAGAAGAAAAAGCAAAAGGTATCTGAGCAATAGAAGATGAGGACTTTAAAGGTTATTGATTCCATCACTTTATTTACTCTTTTCATTGTCACATTACAATGTATCTAGAACTTTATAGGTGACATTTGAGCATTGTTGTTACTGAGAAAAAATTCATCATCCAGTGGACAGACTAATGATCTCTCTTTCTGATCTAATTGTTAGTGGGAGAAAGATACAATTCTAACTTAGTAAGACCAGCCATGGCTTTGGGAACCTGGAGTCAACTCCATTTCATAATAAGATGTAGCAGTTTAAATGGAGTTTGCCACACTTGCTTGTAGTTTGCCCATCAAACTACTACTTGATTCTTATTCTTTTAAAAACATTTATCATATCAAACTGTAGAATGATCACAGAATGTGTTCAGATATGTTCCTTCTCATTGATAAAGTTGCCAACTTCTTTCTACTAATGAATTAGCACAAGTCCTCATCCCAGTTCATTAAAAAAATCTACTTAATAAACTTGAGAAACTATCCTTTCCCAATAGTTTACTGTTATTTTAATAGATGGCAAAATTATCTTAACCTAACATGATATTAAAATCAATACATTTGTAATTTATTATTTACAATATTTTAAAGTGCAAAAGAACACAGCCAGAGTCCACTCAATCACTTATTCTAACATCCATTGACTTCTCTTTACTTATAAAGACTCAGTTATACATCATGCAGCGTTTTTTCAAGATACAAAGTACAATCTCTGTCAAAAATCCTTTTAAAGACTAAAGTGAAAATAGTTTCATCAGAAAAGAATATCTCTTCATCTTCTTTCTTTCAGTTTTCTCCAACTTCTCAGTCACAATAGGAAACAATCTCTTCATTTCTTTCAAATTATCACTTTTGATAGTCTCTCTCATAGATCTGCATAGATTAAAATCCAAAACCCCATAATCTCTTTTTGACTTCATTAGGAAAAGCAACTCATGGTAAGACATTTTTCAACTATCACTACAAAACTGCTAGTACTAGCAGGCATTGTACTTTCTGGAACATTGCATTGGCAAAATAAGAGTATCTAAAGTCTCTATGAAAAAAGTTTTTGAAACAAGGGTTTTATATATGACCACTAGGTTAACTTAGGTAAACATACGTGACTAGGGAAAGGATAAGGGATATGTTAAAGGAAATAACTAAAAAGGAGAAGGGATGCGTATTTTCAAAATAAACAGAAACACTGTTCTTGTGACTTGCTTGTTTTAAACACCTGTCTCAGTTATATAAAACAGACATTCAATAAAAAGAAGAGAGAGATTCCTTCATATTTCAAATATTATACTCCTACTAGATTTTTCATGCTATTCACACTTTTACCAATCAGCTATTTGAAACCAAGTAATGCCTCACAAAGAAACACAAATAGTTGTTATGTTTATACAAAAATTATTTGAACCATCAAACATGAATAAACTTCCTGCCTGCTTTCTAAGGGAGGAAAAAAACTTCTCAATCCAACCACAGTCCTTTGTCTAGGAAGTGTGCCATTATGATAATAAAACTACTATAAATATTTATGCACATGTTTATTCCTTTTCCTTATTACCCACAAAGACACAAAAACTGATATTCCTTTTCTTCCCATTCTAGAATCCGGAAAAAATAAACATGAAACCAAAAAGAAATACAATAACACCAAAATGTAGAAGAATATTTTTAAATGCATACAATGGAATATTGCCTCCAAGCCAGAAATATTTAACTGTAATTATGACAAAAGTTTAGACTAGTTAAATGGTAGAAAAAGAGGCTGGTTTTTTAATGGAAAGAGACAATGAGAAACACAAATCACTTATTCTTTGTATGTTATAATTTACTATTTACCCTTCTCAAACTCCTATCTTGATTTCTTCTTCACTTAATCTTTCCTGTAATTTCTTTCTTTTTCCAATGTTAATATCAAATTCTCTGAGGCTTTGCATGTAGTGCCTTTATTTATTTATTTATTTTTGTCTACTTCTGAGTTTGTATTTTGACCTTCCCTGTCACCAGAGTAATTTTCTATGGTCAGGTTCTTTTGATGTGGTGGTGATTGTTCTTATTATATGCTCATTTTTTCTAGCCTATTTCTTGACTTTAAACCATGTTAAAGTTGGGCTCTGCTCTTGCACCAAAAGGACACAGTTCCAAGCATCAGGTTTTCTGTTCTGCTGTTTTCAGATCTAGGTCTAGGGAATCTATATATTTTGGGGGTTTCCATGGTGGTAATATCTAAAGAGCAGTGTGGTCACTGATCTCTTGGCCTATGCTATAATAAGTATTCTCAAATACTGTTTTCTGTCCTGGAACTCTGCTCAAAGTCCCCTTATCCTTCTAGTGTTCCAACTTTCTCTAAGACTATGACCCCAGAACTTCATATGAGCAATGCAACAGAGTTCTGCTCAGTAGTCAGTGCCAGCAAAGGGTGCCCTGTAACCCCTTCTAACTATTTGCCTTATCACTTTCCCATCTGTGGGCTGAGAACTCCATTAGGCTGCTAGCTTATTGGGCATAGTCTTTACTGGACTGAGCTCCCTTACCATGCCAGTGAAACTGACCTTTTCTACTGAGCTTCTAAATTGTTCTGGGCTGGAAAATTGTTTTACCTCATCCTTTTGTTGCCCTTCTGCCACTTTAGGATTCATTTTGAGGTGTTATTTTTACATTGTTTATAGGAGAACTTAGGAGAATTCAGGTAAGTGCCCACTTTTATTTTGCCATCTTAGTTGTACATTTCCTCTTTATCCCATTTATTTTATTTTTGGATACAGTAGTAGCTCAGTTCATAATGATTAGGTTAATGAGCTGTGAATAATCAGTTATTTTCCAGGTAACTGAAAATTTAGTGTTGAAACATTTTAACCATTTGAATAGAATTGTTAAACTTTCCATGTTAGCAAATAACAAAAGTTAAGTATAATTTTATGTTTCTCAGTAATAGTCATCATTATGAATAATACTACACTATGACTTTAGGAGCTATTATGATATGTCATAAGGCTTGTCCCTTTAGTTAATACCCCAGATTTTATGCTATTCTAATTAGCATGCTGTTAAATAAGCTTCAGGAAGATAATCCTGTGCTTCAGTTGCTAGTGTGATTTTTTTCTCAGAAACATATACATACATATATAATAAAAATATAAATGCATATGTATATGTTTACATTTGTATTTAATTTTTTACATGCATATTTTCCCCCATTAATAGAATATAAACTCCTTGAGGGGAGGTACTCATTTTGTGTTTTTGTATCTACAATGCATGGCAGAGTGAATGTCTACACATAATAGGTATTTAAAGATTGTTGAATAAATACAACTCATAAATTTATAATCTGTTAATTAAATTATTAAGGGGATTTTAGAGACCATATAGTGTAGTACAGCGACCATTAGAAATAAGTAGGCTGTGAATATGAAATGTGAATGACTTAAGAGCAAGAAATGCTTCTTTTTTTGTTTTTTCTTTTTTAACTCCAACATCTGGGATGTAATATATCCCATATATATCCCATACCTTAGATGCTGAATAAACATTTGATGACTTGAACTTGAATTGACTATGTAGAGCTTAGATTGCTATTTCACTAAATGCTATCATTTGTAATTATCAGGTTGGTGTTTCTTTTCTCCATTCTTGTTTTTCACCATTACCTCTTACTATCTTCATTATAGCTTCTAATCTCAACTACTGCTTCTGCTGGTCAGGGTAGCTTCTCCTGCCCATTTGTTATTTTCTTTCTTGTATCATTTTTCTCCTTTTATTGCTATTTCTCTTAATTGTCTCAGTTTTAACATTAGTAAAGAGAGAGTTTAGTTCCCTACTATACTTTAGTACTTTATACTATATGTTATGTAATATACTTTATACTATATAATATGTACAAAGGGTGATATCATCAGCAAATTAGTGAAGCATGGAAGAAATTAAGTATAGGATCTATGAATAGAGAAAGTATTCATGATCAAATAAGATAGAGAAGTTATCAGAAAGTAAAATAGACAGTTCTGATTATGTAAAATTATAATATACAATAAAACAAATAGTTTTTTTAAGTTTTGTACAAACAAAATTATATAACTAAAACTAGCAGAGAAGCAGGAAGTTGGGGAGGGGAAATCTTTGTAACAAATTTTTTCTAAAAGTTCTCATTTCTAATGTATATTGGAAACTGAGGCATATGTATTAGAATAAGAACCATTTCTCAATTAATTATATAAAAATAAACAACTTCAAAAGACTTAAGAACTCTGATGAACACAATGTTCTACTATAATTCCAAAGAATCCATAATGAAATGTATAATTCACCTCCAGATAGAAAGCTAAAGGTCTGAGTATAGATCAAAACTTTTGTTTTCTTTCCTTTATTTGAAATGGAGAATGCAGAAATTTTTCTTGCTTGACTACATATTTATAATGAATTTTTCACCCTCTCAATTGTAGAATATGGAAAGGAGAGAGAAAAAAATTCAAAACTGAATATGAAATAAAATTGAATTTTTGAAATTAATTAATTGCTTTTTTAAGGTCTCTTTCTCAGCTAAATCCTTCAAGTTTCTCTCTCAGGATACATTTCTGCAAACAACTGAAATATGTCCATTACTTCAGTATTTCATTTAATGAGCATGAATCATATATCTCTCTGCATATGCAGCACAAAGCATAGGATTCTTCTGTGACCTAGTTCACTTAAAGTGAGTATTAGAAATATAAGCTTCCTAAGGGCAAGAATTATTTTATTTTTGTAATTGAATCCCTATCTTCTAACACAATGTCTGACATATATGCTTAAAATGTTTATTGGTTAGTTGATAGCTATGTAATGATGGGCAAGTAATATAGCCTACCTGAACCTTGGACATCTCAAAGTTATATCTGTATTGTACATTACAATGTACAGTGGAGAAGAGAGTTCCCAAAACGTAATGTCCTATATGTGTATCATACAAAAGATGTCAAAGGATTTGTTCCTGAATATCAGATCTGATTAACCTGATAAAAAAAATAATAATAGCTTTTTATTTTCCAAAATATATACAAAGATTGTTTTCAACATTCACCCTTACAAAACCTAGTGTTCCAAATTTTTCCCTTCCTTCTCCTCCCCCACTTCCTCTATATAGCAAGTAATCTAATTTAGATTAAATATGTGCAATTCTTCTGAATATATTTCTACATTTGTTATGTTGCATGAGAAAAATCAGATAAAAGGAGAAAAAAACGTGAGGAAGAAAAATATAAGCAAACAAACAATAACAACAACAACAAAGGTCAAAGTATTATACTTTTATCCACATTCAGTCTCCATAATTCTCTCTTTGCATATGAATCCATCACAAATCTATTGCAATTACCTTGAATCACCTCATTGTTGAAAAGAGCTAAGTCCATCACAATTGATCATCATATAATCTTGTGTACAATGTTCTCTTGGGAATGGTTTTCAACAACTTCCCCAATATTCAGCAAATTCAGCTGAGTACCCATTCAGTTTCCAGTTCCTTACCACTACAAAAAAGGACTGCTACAAACACATTTTACATATGTGGGTTCTTTTCCCTTATTTATTATCTCTTTGGGAGCCAGAGAAGACACTGCTGGATCAAAGGATAGGTATAGTTTGATAACCCTTTGGGCATAGTTTCAAATTACTCTCCAGAATAGTTGGATCAGTTCACAACTCCATATTGTATGTATTAGCGGCCCATTTTCCCACATCTCCTCCAACATTTATTATTTATTTTCCTTTCATCTTAGCCAATCTGAAAGGTGTAAAGTAGTATTTCAGAGTTGTATTAATTTCTCTAATCAATGGTGATTTGGAGCATTTTTTCATATGACTAGATTTTATTTTAATTTCTTTGCCTAAAAATTGTCTCTTCATATCTTTTGACCATTCATCAAATGGGGAATAGCATGTATTCTTATAAATTTGAGTCAATTCTCTATATATTTTAGAAATGAGACCTTTATCAGAAACATTGAACATAAACAATTTTTCCCAGTTTTCTGTTTCCCTTCTAATCTTGGTTGCATTTAACTTAATATTTTTCCAACCCAACATTACTGTCCTCAAAAACACAAAGGTAGAAAGAAGTCAAGTCTGTTTTTGGTGAGTTGTGTCCTTATAACCTTCTTGTAAGTAAATTGATTTTGATTGAAATTCCTTTTGAGGGGAAGGGAACAAAGAGAACATGAGTGTTTCACTGAATTCCAATCCCTAATCTAAATCACTGAATTTTTCTTAGCTAGGACTACCCCAGAATGGTGAAAAGCATGGGATAATATCAAGAAATGGCAAGACTTAGTTGGAATACAGGGTGAATGAAGAGGGTTAGTATATTAGTGAGGCTAGAAAGTTGATTAGAGCTAAACTGTGAAGTGCTTACAATACCAGGGTAGGACACTGGTATTTGATTTGTCAAACTATAAAGATCCAATGAAAGTTTTTGAGCTTCAGAGTGATATGTTTAGATTTGTGCTTTCAGAAGATTCCACTGGCTGAATGAAATGTGAAGGATGCATTAAAACGAGAAAAGAATGAAGATTAGAAAATCACTTCTCAAATTAATACAATAGTCCAAGTGAGAAATGAGAAACTAAGTGGAAAAAGGAGAAGAGATACAAGAGGGATTACAGAGATAGAATCCAAAGGCATTCACAGTTAATTGGATGTAAATATGAGTACACTGTCAAGTTTATAACAAATGGTTGTCCCTTCAAAAAAAAAAAAAAGTACACAGAACACACTTTTAAGTTAAATCTCAAGTTGTTTTCTCTATCAATTTTTTAAAATAGCAATAAATTGCTCATTTCTGAGGTGTGAATGCTCACACTGAACATTTAACAATCATTCTCCAGAGCTTTTAGTATCTGAATTCGCACACCCCTGGATGTAAGGGAGAGAAAAGAATCAGAGTTGTTCACAAGGTTTAAGCCCAAGTGATTTCATTGAACAAATGTTTATTAAGTTCTTAGTATGTGCCAGGTAGTATGCTAAGTACTAAGAATATCAAAAAAAAAAAAAAAAAAAGGAAAAACATTGTTTTTGCCTGTAAGGAGTTTACCTTCTAATAATATCTATGAAATCTATGAGATCTATAATGTAAACTGGAGGTAATCTTAGAGGGAAGACATTCATTGAGGGGCACTGGGAAAGGCCTTTTGCAGAAAGTGGAATTTGACTTGAGACTTGAATAAATCCAGAGAAGTCAGAAGGCAAAATGAGGAGGGAAAACATTTCAGACAGGAGAGACAACCAGTAAAAATTTATAGAATTTTGAAAAAGGAGTTCTGTTTGTGAGACAACAGGGAGAACAGTATCATTGAATGTTGGATTATGTGAAGGGCAATAAAATATAAGTAGAATTAAAAGACAGGAAGGGGACAGGTTGTGAAGGGTTTTAAAAGTCAAACAGAGTGGCCTGAAAATACTAGGAAGACAATGGAGTAAAGAGTAGTATCATCAGGCTTGTGCTTTTAAAAGGTCACTTTGACAGATCATTGCAAAATGGACTGGATAGGGAAGAGATGACCCAAGGAGAGCAACCAGAAATCCATTTCAAAAGTCTAAACATCAGATGATGGGGGACTTCACCAGAATGGTGGCAGAATCAAAAAAGAAAAGTGGGTATATATACTCAAGAGATGTTGCAAAGGTAGATTCAACAATACTTGGAAACAGACAGATGGGGAAAAAGGAATGTAAAAAAGACAAAGTAGTCTTCAAATACGAACTAGGTTTGTGACTCCCAGTGACTGAATGATGATATCCTTCACAGTAATAAGGGAGTTAGAAAGAGGATAGTAAGAGAAAAGGAAGACAATCAGGTCTTGGGGACATCCAAGGTTAATGGACATTACCTGGATATAGATCAACCAAAGGAGGCTGAGGAGTGAATCAGGCAAAAGTATAGGAAAAACAGGAGGGAGATGTATCATGAAAACCTAGTGAAAAGAGGGTATTAAGGAGAAGAGAATGATTGACAATCCCAGAGAAATAAAGAAGGATAAGGATTTGGTGGTCACAATCATTGATGCCTTTAGAGAGAGCATTTATAATGAGATAGAAAAACAGAATGCATAGATTTTTGAAGAGCATTAGAGAGGAGGAAATGAAGATAACAAATTAGTCATGAAGAGGAGAGATATGATAGTTATTGGTTATAAAAAAGATCAAGTAAAAAAATTAAGAATGAAGAAGACAGGGGCATGTCTGTAGGCAGTATGAAAGTAATCAATAGAAAGGGAGAGTTGTTTACAGAGGCTTTGGCCTTTGCAAAAGAAAGGCAAATTTGCAGAAGGGTTAGCCTTAGCAAGAAGAAAAGCAAACTCTTCATATAAAATTGTCATTTGTCCTTCATTCTTAAAAAGGACCATGATATCATGGAGATGATGGCATGACATGCAAGTGAATTGGATTTAAGTGAGAAAAGGCCATGTAAGGTCCTGCCTCACTTTCCCCCCAAGAGCCATCTGGGTCCAGTGGCAAGATATGGATCAGGAAAACTAGAGATAGCCCTGGATGCAATGGGAGATCTTGGCCTTTTTAAGCTAAAGTTATCAATCTGACAAGTCTCAATTTGACTGAGATCACACCTATTCAATGATTAAGGCTAGATAGCCATTGAGACAAAGAATGAACTAGTCAAAAAAATTTTAATAAATAAATAGTAGAAAAGATGACAGGGGAAGATATCTAAGTGGTGTGAGATGAGGAGAGAAGAGAGAGCTCTCAGCAAATGCTTCAATTTTTTCAGTTTGAGACAAGGTTTTCAACTAACTGAAAGACTGGGGAGGGAAAGCCATAGCATTAATCAATTGGGGGAGGTGGGTATAAAAACATTGCCTTGCTGTAGTGAAATCTCAATTAAAATTATGTAACATAAATTTGTAGTAAGAGCAGTCTGGCAAAACATATCATTATTAAGTTTCTTTTCTATAAGCATGCTCCCTTCTCAATTGCCTCAGCTTATTTTCAATTAGTGTATCAGTAAATCCTTTGATTAAGAGTCTTTATAAAGTCAAAGTAAATGTTCAAAAAAAGTCTATCCTATCCACTAATTACATTTTGCCTTAAGTAATTATATATGAATTGGAGATTCTATTATCCATATTTGTGGTCATATACATATATGTGTGTGTATGTGATATAATGGGAGATTACTTGAAGTGGAGGAAGAAGGGAGTGCTTAGCAAAACAAAGAGAATTATTATTCTGTTGGGTAAGTTCTAATGAGTAGATCTTGACCATGTGAATCCAATGTTTATGAGCCCCTAGGCCATGAGTTATTAAAGTGAGTCTTAAATAGCTTGCACTATTTATCATAGCATGTATGATATGTATCCCACTGAGTATCCCCCATGTGCCTGCTTCTTTTCTCCCCATCCCAATGGCAAGTATATGACAATGGCAAATATAAGGAAAGGATAGTATAATCAGATGATATCATATTCAAAGGAGGAAGGGTTGTTGAATAGCGGCAGTACAGGAAGACTCTGAATTCATTACCATAGACATGTGTCATGTGTCTTCTATCTAAAAGTGCTAAAGATTGGGGATACAAAAGCCAAACCAAAACTAGTCTCTACCTTCCTGGAGCTTTCATTGAGGATAAAATAGAGACAAGTATTATAATAGAAGATGATTTGATGATGAATAGAATAGTAACAATCATTTGAGTTGAAATGATATCAGGGAAATCTTAGTATAAAATATAGTTCTGGGCCATGGAGGGAAGCTAAAGATTCTAAGAAGCAGAGGTAAGGTGAAGTGCACTCTAAGACTTAGTCTTTACAAGGGCAGAGAGACAGGTGATGACATGTTCAATTACAGAAATAGTTAATGGCCCAGTTTGGCTGGAAAATAAGTACATGAAGGAGAATAATATAAACTAAACTATAAAGGTAAATAGGTGTCAGATTATCTGAGTTGAATAATTTGTATTTTATCCTAGAGTAGGAGCCACTTAAGATTTTTGAATAAGAGATGAATATATTTAGACTTATGTCTGGGAATTCTTTTGTGGAGAATGAATTGGAGAGGAAAATAACTAAGAATAGAAATCCCAATTAGGCTAATATGAATAGAAGAAGTGATAAGTGAATGCATGGGATAAACTGAGTGAAGGCTCTCATAAGAATGTGGCTTCGACCTATTCCCTAAATATGACTTGAAACTTGGCAATAACAAGTTAAGCTGTAGCTAAAAAGCTACAGGTGTTTGTCTTGAATGAACATTTCCCTCCTATTTCCCACCACCACTTAATTAGCATTTAAATACTTTTTTAAAGGCAATTTATTCTTTTGTTTCGAGTGCCTGGACTTCCCCAGACAATAGGAGAAAAGATCAAATAGGGGAGGGGCTTCTATTCTCTTTAATCTTGTGTTTTGTAGTTTGTGCTTTGCACTTCTTTAACTGATGCCCTGTTGGTTAGGAGATGCCCTTTCTTGGGAGATCATAATCAACCCCTTGTTGCTTTTTCTTACTCTGAGAGTCTCTGTTTTTATGATTGCTACTGTCCCACACAATTTGGGGGCCCATTCTAGTATATTTTCTATGTATGAGGGATCTCTCCTGTACTGAATCTTTGGGCAGACACCTTCCAGAGAGTTCTCCATTGGTCCTTGGACTCAACTTGCTCTTGATCAGATAAATTCCAGAAAAGAAACATTCTGAGACAGCAAAAACAGAAGTAGGCTAGCAAATAGGAGATGTCAGCTGAAAAAAGTTTGAAATCAGTCAGGTAAACTGTGCGCAATCCAGATAAAGGTAAAAACTAGTGAGAGGGAGAGAGACTTTATACTTTTCTTCTGCCAAAAACTAGTGAGCTCCCTGGGTGACTGAGATTGGGATTGGGAGAATTTAAGTAGTTAAAGTCCATAAAAGACTCCTATTTCCCTTTGATATTGAGAAAATTCTAAGTGGTTCGAATCTGTAAGGATTCTCTTATTTTCCTTTGGCAAGATCAAGTGAGTCCTCCATTACAGAGGACAAGAAACTGTGAAGTCTATCTAGTCTCCCAAGAAGATAGCTCTTTAAGAAGAATTGGGATGAAGTAGCAAAATTAATAGAGGAATATTTTGTTTTGTATGGGCCGATGCCCTGCTCACTCAGAGGAACTCTCCATTCCCCAAGGGCTAGATGTAAATTTTGAGGAGCCTTTAATGCCTGGCTGACTGGCTTTTAAAGTTTCTGCTCCTGAAATCTCCTCGATTCTACTCCAAGATGAGGCTGAGGACAGGAGCTAAATTGATTTAGAAAAGCAGTTTGTGTTCATATGTGTGTGTGTGTGTGTGTGTGTGTGTGTGTGTGTGTCTGTGTGTCTGTGTGTCTGTGCATGTACATGCACCTATTTTTTTTCTTCTGTGTTTCTCCCAGCTGAATTACAAAGGAAAAGATCTGACTTCTCAAGATTTTAAAAAATGCTTGTTTTGTACACAATTGGACTTATGCAAATAGCTTTTAGGTTAAGAAAGGAAAGACTGGTTCTGAGATAGGGAAAGTTTTTAACTGTCATACCAAAAAAACAAACAAACAAACAATAACAAAACAAAAACAAAAACAAAAAAACTTGACCTTTCTGTGGACTTAAAACTGGCCAATTTGGATCTGCAGAAATAGTTAGTTACAGAACTGTTAAAAAATATTTTAGCAGATTCTGGGCTTTTTGAAACTGATCATTAAGTTGTTTGGCACTGTCTCCCAATCAACTAATTTGAGTTAGTGTATTGTCTTTTTAAGTAAACCTAATTGACATGATTAGAATCCTTCTGAGGGCCAGAACTTGAGGCTAGCATAAAAACTGCCCTCTCTAGCATTTTCCAAGCTTCTCAGGTTTGTGGAATCTGTCCTGGATCCAAATTTAGGCTGTCCCTGGCTGGCCTGAATTTTTCTAGGGTTTGCACTGGAACCTCAACATCTTCAACATGCCCTCCCACATTTCTGGCATGGCTAGTCACCATGCCACAGACCTTCAACGGGATACCTGGGCCCAAATTTCTCTGACCCTTTTCCCCAGGGTCCTAAAGTCTGTCAATTTCTTAAAGCCCTGTGGACAGATTTGAAAAGGCAATTTTCTGCTACTTTAAATTTTGGGGCTGTATGTGTATTTAAATTGGAATTCTGATTCTGAAATTGTATGAGATAATTACTTCTAATTAGTGTATGCTAAAATTGTAGACTTGTTTATTCTGGTATAAGATTTTAGATCTGTGTACTCATATTGAAGTATTAATACTAGAAATTTAAATTTGTATTTGATTTGATTTTAAGTTAAAAATTTTGGTTCCCTGGTAACTTACCTAAAGAGAGGGCACATGTTTATATCTCCTAATTAAATAAAATATATTTAAGCTACCATATTGCTTTCTAAATTGTATATTGGGTAATTTATAAAAATTACATGAGTTGTTGTTTAATAATTTGATAGTCCAGCTGGACATGTGGTATAAATTTTGTGAAATTTGGTCCAAAGCCATTTAGAATATTAATTTTAAGGTTTGTCTTGCTTTTTCCCTTTAACAAAGAAAGAAAAAAAAATTGGCATATAGTGATATGTATAACTGAAGAATAAATTGTGTCTGAAAGGTGTGTAATACGTTTAAAGATGAATAAGGAGATATGAGAAGATGTCCCTCTAGAAGGAGAGAGCCTGGCTCCAAAATATTTAGGTTAGGTTTTAATGAAATGACACCAATGGGGAAATTGAGATATAATAGGTGGGTGGAAGTTTTCCCCTGAGCTCTGCTGCTTTAAGAGGGATTAGTGGAATAACACTGGAACAAATTATACCTAAATATGGCTTGGTAGAAACTATTGATTCTGATAACATCTAAGGTTTTATAAGAAATAATGGAGATGGATTGCAAATTGAGTGGCAATTCCATATACCTCACCATCTGCCCTCATCAGGAAAGTGAAAAGAATGAATTAGATTCTTAAGAAACTGATTATTAAATTGATATTAGAGACTAAATTGCCTTGGACCAAATGTTTGTCTATTGCTTTGTTAAAGAATTAGAACTGTTCCCGGAATGACCTGGCACTTTCCCCATATAAGTTTGGTATATTTTATTTGGGAGAAGAAAGGGAAAGACTCTTTTTTGAAACAAAGGTTAAGTTTTAAGAAAATTATTTACATAATGTCCTCTTCCCTTTTTAGTCCTTAGGAAACAAGGATTGTTGACCCAGACAACACTTTTGGAGTTTGCAGTTTGCAGGAGAATGGGTACTTACTATGTCTTGGAAGAAGCAAAGTGAGAAGGACCTTACCAGATGCTATAGATGACTGAGAATGATGTCTACAGATGTCTGGAGGCTGAGAACACCAGGCTTAAAGAACCTATGGAGGAACCATAAGAATGGACTGTTAAGAACCTCTAAAATTAACTTTTGCTTTGGTAGGAGGTAGGAATGTTCGTGCTTAGAGGAATTTTTAACAATATTGGTGTTGTACCCATTATTTATATTTCCAGAAAAGTTTATATGAACTCCTTGATTGGAGAAAATTGAATTAGCATTTTTAGGATGAAGAAATTATTAATATTAATTCTGATAGGGTTCTGTAATGTGAAATTAGATTATTCTATATTCTATGTGAGTTTTAATTGGTTTCATTGAGTCATTTTAAAGCTGTTCCCATTGTTTAAGAAGATTCTGAGGACAGTGGTCTATATCTTTGTCCCTTTGAATATGGTTAATACCTGGACATGTTTTGATATAGATTGGTCATTGAGCATCTTAAAGTAAAATTCATCTACTTAGATATGAAGATAAGCTATGAATTTTCTAGGATGAATCTCTTACTATTATCAATGTAAGTAGGTATAATCAATACTTATTTAGAATATATGATTCTTGAGAGCTAAATTCACCTGAAGCTTTGATTAATGGGACTTGCTATTTGAGATGAAATTTTTTGGGACTATAGCTGATATTATTTGTAGTTTTGAATTCAGGTATGATTGTTTGTTGGATCATCAAGCCAGTAATTCATCAGAAAGGAATATGCCCCAAGTTACTCAGAGGACTATGATATGAATTATTACAGATGGCAAGAGTTGGGAGGACAATCTTGGTCTCTACTTAAGTGAGATACTTCTGACTTAGTTTCCAAGAGTGTTTCTTTGAATAAGAACCCATCTGATTATTCCTGAGTCAGCTATGAGGTGGAATTGTTAAACTGAGCTAAGGATACTTTATCCTGTCATGTATGTGCTCTCTGGCTAAGACCTGAAGGACTAGTTTTTTATTATAATCATATCTCTGCTTTTTCCTCTTATAGAAAATTTCTATAATCAAGATAAGGATTCAGTAGATGTAAGATCTTGCAGGTTCCTATCTGAGAATATGTGATTATTATATCCTAAATAAGAAAGTAAGTGAATATTTGGCCCAGTCATCTGTCTGTTACTAGATGCATATATCTATTGTTTCTTTTAGCATTTTTGTTGTGGCTGACTTTTGTGATAGGCTTTTTCATTTGTGAAAGGTTACTGGGGATACAAATGGTTGTGGTGATAGATGGCCCCAAATGGGATTTGGGGGTACAGAACCTTAATTTGAATGATGAATAGGCTCATTAGACTCCAGGATATGGTCCAAATACATAAATTTAAGGGACATAGAGTTAACAGTTAACAGTGGAAAGATCAAGTTCTTTGGTGGAACTCAGAATTCCCCAGTAGAAAGGGACTACTCCATGAGGTTGAGGCATGCTCTTAGCTGGCAGGCTGTCCTGAAAGGGACTCAACATCCTAAAAGAGTTAGCTGTAAGGAGGAGAAATGGGGTCGGAAAGCATAGTGGAGTTAGGAGAGATACTACATGGCATGGGAGAAGGGAAAAACAAGGAAGAATGTTCTGATGGGCTGACCCAAAGGAAGATGGTGGCCATGGAATGGCCCACAAGTAGGTTTTATAGGGAAAATTCAACCTCAGGGACATGACTAGGATTTCCATTGAAAAAAGATTGAACAACCTGCAGGGGGAGGTCCACTTAGACTTGGACCTTTAGAGGGTGGGACCAAGGAACCAAATTGAAAACAGGTTCTTTGACAAGGATGGACTCCAATAGAGACAAAGGACAAAGCAGGTCCAGAGGAATTGGAGACTGAGAATAAGGTGGTTGAGGAAATCTACCAAGAATGGTGAGAGGTCTTCAAAGGTCAATAAATAAAGAGAAGGGATTGTATGGAATAAACTGAGTGAAAACTCATAAGGATGTGATTTCAACCTATGCCCTAATTATGGCTTGAGACTTTGCAATAACAATTAAGCTATAGCTAAAAAGCTGCAGATGTTCAATTATCTCAAATGATCATTCCCCTCCAGTTTCTCACCACCTCTTTATTAGCATTTAAGTACTTCTTTTAAAGGCAATTCATTCTTTTGTTTCTAGGATAAATTTCTGTGCTTAGAGTATAAGCCTGGATTTCCCTAGACAACAGGGAAAAAAGGTCAAAGGTGGGGGAGGGGGCTTCTGTTCTATTTAATCTTGTATTTTGCAGTTTGTCCTTTGTACTTCTTTAACTGACAGCCCTCTTGGTTGGGAGATCTGGGGAGATCATCATAAACCCCTTTTTGCTTTTTTTTACTCTAAGAGTCTCTGATTGTTTTTGTAATAGCTACTGTCTCACAGAGTAAATATACTAAGCTAGCATTTTAGCAAGTGGACCAAAAATGATAAAAGAAATATTATGAAAAGAGAATCAACTATTGTCTGACTTTCAATGGTTAATAAAAGAAGTGGAAGAGTAAAAACTGATTGACTCCAAGGTTACAAATCTAGATCACTAGGAGAATGGTGATGCCCTTAACAGCTTGGAGGAGGTATATATATATATATATATATATATAATATATATATATATATATAATATATATATATATTATATATATATATATATATATATATATATATATATATATAGAGAGAGAGAGAGAGAGAGAGAGAGAGAGAGAGAGAGAGAGAGAGAGAGAAGAGAAAATAATGATATGTTATACATATTAGGTTTAAGATGTCTATGGATCATCCAGGAGTCAATGAATTAGGACCGGAGTTTAGCAGAGAAATTAGACCTCAATATACAGATTTCTATGGAAGTGAACAATGAATCCACTGAAGTAGACAATATTACTAAGGGAAAGAGTGCAGATGGAAAAGAAAAAAGGAACAAGAACAGAGTCCTGGGGAATAACCATAGTAAAAGATCAGGAGATGAAAAATGATCTGCTCAATGATGGTGAGAAGGAACAATCAGACAGAAAGAAAACAGAAGAGGTTAGTCAAACACTTTTGGGAAATAAGATTAGAAATCCTGACAGAGAGGCAGAGAGTCTGGTTAGGGAAATAGGTGAGAGTAGAGAGAGGATGGCACTGGAAAAGAATATTCCAGTGGACAGAGGTCCTTGGTGTGCTAAGCATAGGGCTGGCATGTTTGGAACCTCTGAAAAGAGAGGGCTTTAGTTTAGCTCTTTTATAATAGGAGTTTTAGCTACAAGCTGAAGGGAACTTGTGCGTGGAATTCTACAATCTGGGATTCAGCTTGAGCTGAATTTTAATAGAATTCAATGAGTTTTAGGACTGAACCAACTCCACCTAGATAATGATAATGAAACTGTTTGTCCCTTGAGCAGGGGTCCCTCACTGAGGCAGAGGTCATAGTTGTGGATATAGATGTTTACAATTCAGAGTCTCTAGGTCTCTGAGGGCCACAATATGTCTTACAATTTTATTTATTTGTCCCAGCACCAAGCAAATTTTCTTGAAAATAATGATAATGATAGTGATGATGATAGTGATAGTGATGAGAGTAGTAATTATTGTTATATTATTACTAAACAATTGAGTGACACAGTCAACTGAGAGCTGTTCCTGAAGTCAAAAACTCCCAAGTAAAAATTTGATTTCAGAGGCTTTCTAACTATATGAATATAGCAAATCATTTAACTCTACCTGCCTTGGATTCCTAATCTGTGAGATGGATATGATATAATAAAAGTGGCTGCTATTACAAAGATAAAATGAAATATTTGAAAAAAATCCTCCAAAATGTAGAGCATTTATTGTTAATTAATAACAATAATAGTCCCAAAGAGCATAACATTTTAGCATACTTTAAGAAAAGATAAGAGATTGAAGGCTTCAAGCTAAATCCAAAAGTTGCAGTAAACTGAGGTATATAAACAAGAGCCACATATCTTGGTCTTCTCCAAGCAAGTAAGAAATAAGATCAAAGAGAAAATTGTCCACAAATATATTAAAAGATTTGCTGACATTCTGAAATAAAATGAGGATGGAGAAAACATGCTTAAAGAAATTAATATCTAGACTCTTCCAGTCTTGATGTACATTTTCAGGAAGATAGCTCTGGAGCAGAAAGTGAGGGTGGTGGCCCACTTAAATCCAGTTCACTTTCATGTCATAGCATGTAACGACCACACTAGCACCCAGGATACCTCAAAATCAGCTGGAGTCAGGATAAGCAAAAGTCCATCTTTATTCTTAGTCTTAGACTCAGGATTGAACAGGATGGAAGCAGAATTTCCTCCACCACCTTCTCCCTCGTCTACCGCCAAAGTGACCCTGCTAGTCTTACTCCATCCCCTAGTCCCGCCTACAATCCTCTATCAACCAACCATTGAGTCAGTAGGGATAGTGGAAAGGACCATTTTCCAAGCATATGCCCATAGAGTATTGTTCAATCAGTAGTTAGCCTCAAGTGCTCAGCAGTCCTGACCTCAGTGCATTGATTCAATAGTTTCAGCCCTCTACAATAGCATTACCTCCCTGATGTCATGAATCCCTTTGAAAACAAAGGATAAACAACAACATTTTCAGGATTACTGACCATAGCAGACCTTGAAGGTATCCTCACAAAAATATTTAATGGAGGAAAAAAATGATCTATCATCCTAAGGCAAATAGAGAAAGGATCAAAATTCCCAAGAGAAAAAAGAACATTGATAAACACATTAGAATACATGATAAACAAGTCAAAACATAAAGAAATATTTTGAAACAAGACGGCATTAGCCTCACTAAGCAATAATAAATTCTGATATCCAGTCCACAAGACTAGATTTCTCAAATACAAGTGGCTTATATTTGGATGGAGCATCTAAGAATAGACTCAAAAATCCCTCCATGAGGAACATTTGCATAATATCAGCCAACAACATGTTGACAATGAATCAATGAACAAAATTCTGATTCATGCAGATTTGTTTATAGAAATAGAGGGATATATGATGATAATTCAGGGTCAGGTCTTTACCACCAGATATTACCAGAGGGTTCTCTCTAAGAATTTAATGATCAATGTAATTTGTACAAAAGAATCATAGAAAATGTGCAACACTGCAGAGTGTAAAAAAAAAAAAAAAAGATATCACTTACCAAGTACCTAATAGGATATGATGTGATGGTTAGAATTACACATGAGAAATCCATTACCTTTTGTGAAGTGACAACCAAATCACCATACTACAAATATAAATTTCAAAATATCATGAAGAACTCACCCAATTAAATGTAGGAATGAGACAATTATAACAAACTGTATTATTGCCTATAATTACCTGAACATTATGTTAATCCATAAAAAACCAAGAACATCTAAAATTGGCATTATAACAAATATGAACAAATATTCCAAGCTACGTGGAATAAAATGTTTTCAAATTACAGAGACCTAGAAGTCAAAATTTTAAAATCATATGGGAATGGAATGAGATACATATCACCCTTGTGGTCCCCTATGCTACTGGGTAGTGCCAAGCATGCTTTTATGAACTGGCAGAGATGTAAGTTTATTTTACTATAGAAAACTATAGAAAGCAGTTATCCAACTGTGCAACAGTCCACCAAAGATGAAATATAAAACAATAATAAAATAACAGCTTGTCTTAGGACCATTTCTATCTGAAACTCATCTAAAAAATTAAGAACAACAAAATAAGAACCACATGTTTATATTGTACTTTTAGATTTATGAATTAGCAAAGCAAGTGTTAAATAAATATCTGTTGTTTGTTTTAAGTATTAAAGATTAATTGTGACAGCATTATTTAAACTGGAAGATAGTAAATATTTTCCCACTTCTGGAGTACAAAGGTAGATTGCTGTTTATAATGATCATACTATAGTGAAACAAAATCCTGAAGTGAAGTTAGGTGCCACAATGAATTGAGCAGTGGACCTAGAGTGTGGCCTCATATATTTGATAGCTGAGTGACTGAGCAAGTTACTGAACCAAAGTCAATCTTATTTTCCTCATCTGTAAAATGGGGATCAGATGAGATAATATTTATAAAGAACTTAGCAGAATACCTGGCACATACCAAGCACTTAATGAGGGCGTGTTATCAGCCTTCATGCAAAAAGTTAATTATTTTGAGGATAACTTGAATATAATATGTACCTTAGGACATTTTAATTCTTGGAAAAAGGATATGTGTTTAGGATGTATAAGGGATCTTTCAATTAATTGGAATATAAGATGCTAGAGCATCCCAACAACACATACCGAACATACTGAACAGTAGAAAATTTTGCTACTGCATAATCTGGTTAGTTTTCCCAGTGAAGTTAACTTGTATTCCTGCAAATGGAATTGTACTTTTTAATGACTTAATTCATAAACATTTATTAAGTGTCTACTATGTGCCAGGTACCATACTAAGCTCTAGGGACACAAAAAAAGACAAAAGACAATTCCTGCCCTCAAAGAATTTACAATCTAATGGAAGAGACAAGAAAATAAGCACAAAACAAACTATACAGAGAATAAATAGGAGATAATTAACAGAAAGAGTTAAGAGTAAAGAAGACAGTTGATAATCTAAGTGAAATTCTCAAATTTAAGATATTCAGAGTATAGGATATAATTACTTCTATTCATATTAAATTTGATAATAGTGGGGCTACTTCATTTTTAGAACATATTCACATTGTTTTTCTTTCTATGTGAGACTGCTTTAATAATCATATTTATATTTTAAAAATTGGTTTCTACTAAATTGATAAAATAAAGAATCTACTTTCCTAAAATGTCAACAGATTTAAGGAGCTATTTTCATGGGTCTTTCAGATATGTTCATGATATTAAAGAAAAAAATCTCATTTGAGGCCTTCACCCTAAAATTTTGTACTATTACAAAGACATGCCAAGAGAAAAGAAAAATTAAAAATACTGACATTTTAGATGAAAGAATGAAGAAGAAACAAAAGCTCTGTACAGAAATATGGTTCTTAAAATACAAAGTCAATTGTGACAATTTAAATCATAAAATGAAGGCCTTACTTTGTCTAGTTTCCTACAAATCAATGTACAGATTATAATCACAAGCAGTTAAATTAAAGAAGGAAGATAAGGACAAAAGCATCACAGTCTAGAGAAGAAAGTATTCATCTTAGACCTTACAATATGAGCTTTATTCCCAGTTATTCCTGGCTTTTGCTTCCAGATCGAGCAAATCACTAACTTCCTTGTGGCTCAGTTTCTTAATTTCTTAAGTGAGGATAATACCATATGTAATTTAAAGAACTATTAGGAGAGGACTTCTGGGGGCAGAGCCAAGATGGCAGAGACAACGCACATTTCTCTCTGACCTTCTCTACAATCTTCAGACTAATTACAAAATTCAGCCTCTGAATTAGCCTTGGACAGGCAGAACCCACAAATATTGAGAGTGCAACAAATGATCAGCAGAAGATATATCCTGTCCTCCTTTTTTAGCTTTAACTAGTGCCTTTTCTAATCATGTCATAGGGAGTGGATAAAACTGCTGCATGTATGGTGCTGATTGTGTCACTGTCTCTCCCCCTCCTCCTCCTTCTCCCTCCACCCAGGAAGGGGAAGTTGAGGAGGGAGGATGATGAGATGGGGAATATCCTAATAGCTCCTGCTGTGAAGTATATACTTAACTCCCTCCTTATCTGATTCTTCATGCTTTTCAGCTACTCTGTCAGTACCATTCCTCTTTTAATTTCATCAGCATTGTACTTAAGTCCTGGATATCATATAATCAGAAAGTAAAATGACCCTTGAAAGAATTCACTCCTGAACACCTCCTGAAAGAGACTCCAAAATTAAAACTCCAAGGAATATCGGTGCTAAATTTGAGAACTATGGGACTAAGAAAAAATATTACAAGCAGCCAGAAAGAAGCAATTCAAATACTGAGGAACCACAATAAGGATTACTCAGGACCTAGCAGCTTCCACATTAAAGGATCGAAGGGCCTGGAATCTGATATTCCAAAAGGCAAAGGAACTTGGAATGGAGCCAATAATAAATTACCCTTCTAAACTGAGCATTTTCTTTCAGGAAAGAAGATGGACATTCAACGAAGCTGGTGAAAATTTTTGATGAAAAGACCAGAGCTAAACAAAAAATTTAACCTCCAAATATAGAACTCAAGAGAAGAATAAAAAGGTAAAAAGAACAAAAAAACTTGATAACTGTGTTTCTGTTATGGGTATAGAGAGAGTATATGTATAATCTGATTTTACTGTTATAAAAAAGAAACTGGAGGTAGAAAGGGGATTGTAACAGTAAAAAAAAAAGGGGGGGGATTTATGGAGGTAAAATGAGGGAAATTACATTTCAGGAAGAAACAAAGAAAACATTATAATTGAGAGGGGGAAAAGGAGGGTGACAAATATTGTGTGAATCTTACTCTCATCAGATTTAGCCCAAAGAAAGAATATTAGATATATTTGGTTTCACTGAGAAACATTTCTCATCTTATAGAAAAGTGGGTGGGCAAAAGGGAAAAGGAAAGGAATAGGCCAAATAGAAGGGGAAAGAGAAATAGTAGGGGAAAGGTATAATAAAAGGAGTAAGTTTCTAAAGGGGGACAACTGCTTGAGGCAAGTAGTGCTCATAAGTAAAATACTGGGAAGGAGGGAAAGGGGAAAAGGAAAAGAAAACTATAATTTGGGGTTAATAAGATGGCAGGAAATACAGATTTAGTAGTTTTAACTGTAAATGTGAATGGGGTAAACTCTCCCATAAAACTTAGGCTGATAGCAGACTAGATTAAAAGCCAGAATCCTAAAATATATTGTTTCCAAGAAACACATTTAAAGCAGAATGATACATAGAGAGTAAAGGTAAAAGTCTGGAGCAGAATCTATTATGTTAAGGGACAGGTCAATTCTCCAAGATCCTCCACAGCTGTGGATCATAATATCAGAAGGGTTTGCAAGGCAGCCTTTGCTAACATGGGTGTTGTGGACTGGGAATGAAATAAATTCGAGGTAGAGGGAAGAGGAGAGAGGTCATAAAACACAACGGCCTCTCAGTCTGAGAGATCAGAGAACAACAATTGCCTCTCAGTCTTCTTGTATCATCCTCTCACAAGAGGATGGGTTGGATCTCCAGTAGCCACTGTTAGGTAGCTCCAGTGTATTTTTAATAGTTCTCCCATTTATTCCAACATATTATGCTTCAGGTAAAGTAAAAAAAGCAGGGGTAACCATCCTGATCTCAGATCAAGCAAAAGCAAAAATTGATGCAATTAAGAGAAATAAGGAAAGAAACTATATCTTGCTAAAGGACGCCATAGATAATGAAGCAATATCAATATTAAACATTTATGCACCAAGTGGTGTAGCATCTAAATTCCTAAAGGAGAAGTTAAGAGACTTAACAAGAAGAAATAGAGAGCAAAATTATAATAGTGAGAAATCTCAACCTTGCTCTCTCAGAACTAAATAAATCAAACCACAAAATAAATAAGAAGTTAAAGAGATAAATAGAATACTAGAAAAAGTAAATATAATAAATCTTTAAAGAAAATTGAATGGAAACAGAACGGAGTACACTTTCTTCTCAGCAGTTCATGGAACCTACACAAAAATTGACCATATATTAGGACATAAAGACCTCAAAATCAAATGCAGAAAGGCAGAAATAGTAAATGCATTTTTTTCAGATTCACAATGCAGTAAAAATTATATTCAATAGAGGACCAGCAGAAAATAAACCAAAAAAAAAAATTAGAAACTAAATAATCTCATCCTAAAGAATGAATGGTGAAACAGCAAATGATGGACACAATCAATAATTTTATCCAAGAGAATGATGATAATGAGACAACATATCAAAATTTGTAGGATGCAGCTAAGCAGTAGTAAGGAGAAATTTTATATCTCTAGATGCTTACTTGCATAAAATAGAGAAAGAGAAGATCAATAAATTGGGCTTACAACTAAAAAAAGCTAGAAAAAGATCAAATTTAAAAAGCCCAATCAAATACCAGACTTGAAATTCTAAAAATAGAAAGAGATCAATAAAATTGAAACTAAAAAAACTATTGAATTAATAAATAAAACTAAGAATTGGTTTTATTAAAAAACCAGCAAAATAGATGAACCTTTAGTTAATTTGATTAGAAAAAGGAAAGAGGAAAATCAAATTATTAATCTCAAAAGTGAAAAGGGAGAACTATCCACCAATGAAAAGGAAACTAGAGCAGTTATTAGGAATTACTTTGCCCAACTTTATGCCAATAAATTTGGCAGCCTAAGTGAAATGGAGGAATACCTACAAAAAATATAGATTGCTGGATTAACAGAAGAGGAAATAAATTACTTAAATAGTCCCGTTTTAGGAAAGAGAAATAGAACAAGCTATTAATCAACTCCCTAGGAAAAAATCCCCAGGACCAGATGGATTTACATGTGAATTCTACCAAACATTTAAAGAACAAATAACTCCAATATTATATAAACTATTTGAAAAAATAGGGAATGAAGGACTCCTACCAAATTCCTTTTATGACACAGATATGGTAATGATACCTAAACCAGGTAGGACAAAAACAGAAAAACAAAATTATAGAACAATTGCCCTAATGAATATTAATGCAAAAAATTTAAATAAAATACTAGCAAAGAGATTACAGAAAATCATCCCAAGGATAATATACTATAATCAAGTAGGATTTATACCAGGAATGCAGGGCTGGTTCAATATTAGTAAACTATTAGCATAATTGACTATATCAATAACCAAATTAACAAAAAACATATGATTATCTCAATAGATGCAGAAAAATCCAACACCCATTCCTAATAAAAACACTAAAGATTGTAGGAATAAATGGACTTCTCCTTAAAACAGTCAGTAGCATCTATTTAAAACCACCAGCAAGCATCATATGTAATAGGGATAAACTAGAACCATTCCTAATAAGATCAGGGGTGAAACAAGATTGCCCACAATCAACATTACTATTCAATATTGTATTAGGAATGCTAGCTTTGGCAATAAGAGAAGAAAAAAAGAGATGAAAGGAATTAGAGAAGGGAATGAGGAAACAAAATTATCACTCTTTGCAGATGATATGATGGTAAAGTTAGAGTACCCCAGAGAATCACCTAAATAATCCACAACTTTAACAAAGTTGCAGAATATAAAATAAATCCACAAAAATCATCAGCATTCTTATACATCACCAACAAAATTCAATAGCAAGAGATACAAAGAAAAATTCCATTTAAAATTACTATTGAATAGCGTAAAATATTTGGGAATCTATCTGCCAAAGGAAAGTCAGGAACTACATAAGCAAAACTACAAAACACTTTCCACACAAATAAAGTCAGATCTAACCAATTGGAAAAATTGGAAAAATATTGTGCTCTTGGATAGGTTGAACAGACATAATAAAAATGACAATACTACCTAATTAATCTATTTATTTAGTGCTATACTAATCAGATTCCCAAGAAACTATTTTAATTTAATATTTTAATGACCTAGAAAAAAATAAAACAAAAGGTCAAGAATTTCAAGGGAATTAATGAAAAAAAAAATCAAATGAAGGCAGCCTAACTGTATCTAATTTAAAACTATATTACAAAGCAGTGGTCACCAAAACCATTTGGTATTGGCTAAGAAATAGACTACTCAATCAGTAGAATAGGTTAGGTTCACAAGACAAAATAGCCAATGACCATAACAATCTATTATTTGACAAATCCAAAGGCCCCACTTTTGAGATAAAGAATTCATTATTTGACAAAAACAACTGGGAAAATTGGAAAGTAGTATGGCAGAAAGTAGGCATTGACCCATACATAACACTGTATACCAAGATAAGGTTGAAATGGGTTCATGATCTAGACATAAAGGTTGATATTATGAACAAACTAGAAGAACATAGGATAGTTTACTTCTCAGATTTGTGGAGTAGGAAGGAATTTGTGAACAAAGAACTAGAGATCATTACTCATCACAAAATAGATAATTTTGATTATATTAAGTTTAAAAGTTTTTGTACAAACAAAACTAATGCAGACAAGATTGGAAGGGAAGCAATAAAGTGGGAAAACATCTTTACATTAAAGGTTCTGATAAAGACCTCATTTCCAAAATATATAGAGAATTAGCTCAAATTTATAAGAAATCAAGCCATTCTCCAATTGATAAATGGTCAAAAGATATGAACAGACAATTTTCAGATGAAGAAATTAAAACTATTTGTAGCCACATGAAAAGGTGCTCCAAAACACCATTGATCAGAGAAATGCAAATTAAGATAACTTTGAGATACCACTACACACCTCTCAGATTGGCTAAGATGATAGGAAAAGATAATGATGAATGTTGGAAAGGGTGTGGGAAAATTGGGACACTGATACATTATTGGTGGAACTGTGAATGGATCCAATTATTCTGGAGAGCAATTTGGAACTATGCTCAAAAAGTTATCAAATTGTGCATATCCTTTAATCCAGCAGTGTTACTACTAGGATAAAATCCCAAAGAGATCTTAAAGGAGGGAAAGGAACCTATATTGCAAAAATGTTTGTGGCAGTCCTTTTTGTAGTGCCAAAAAACTGGAAACTGAGTGGATGCCCATCAATTGAAAAATGGCTGAATAAATTATGGTATATAAATGCTATGGAATGCTATTGTTCTGTAAGAAACAACCAACATGATGATTTCAGAGAAGCTTGGAGAGATTTACATGAACTATGCTGAGTGATATGAACAGGAGATCATTATACACGGCAACAACAAGACTATATGATGATCAATTGTGATGGAAGTGGCTCTCTTCAATATTGAGATGATTCAAACCAGTTCCACTTGTGCAGTAAGGAAGAGAGTCATCTACACCCAGAGAGAGGACTGTGAGAACTGAGTGTGAAACACAACATAGCATTCTCACTCTCTCTGTTGTTATTTGCTTGTATTTTGTTTTCTTTCTCATTTTTTTCTTTTTTTTTCCTTCTTGATCTGATTTTTCTTGTGCAACAAGATTACTGTATAAATATGTATACATAGATTGGTTCTAACATGTATTTCAACATATTTAACGTATATTGGACTACATGTATTGGTTAGAGGAAGGAGAGGAAAATTTGGAACAAAAGGTTTTTGCAAGGGTCAATAGTGGAAAAATGACCCATGTATATACTTTGTAAATAAAAAGCTTTACTTTAAAAAAAAAAAGAAGTATTAGGAGAAATAATTGGGCAATAGCTGTCTCTTAATTTTAGCTTCAAAAATGGAGAACATTTTTTGTTTCAGCTAAAATCAATCAACTACAGCAAACAAACAAATAAATAAATAACCCACTAATTAATAAATTGTACCTGTTTTGATGCTTACGGTATGTTATCAATCTAATGGATTCTTCAAAGACCTGTTTAAAGGTACTTAGCACATCACAAGTTTATCTAAAATGAAACAAAACCATCTTTGAGGATTAAAAAAATAAACACAAACAGTATTATTTAACATTTGATATCCAACTAAATAATCAGCCCCCTTAAATTAAGCCATTAATACCAGAAACAAAGTGTCAGCATAATCTATTTTTTCTTTTTTGATGTATATTTGAGAATTGTACATAAATACACCAAACTCTTCTTTAGTCATGCAAGTAACTTAAGTTATACTATAACCTTAGTATCTTACATTATACGATGAATTTGTATCTACACAACTTTTTCTTAAGCATGAAATTTTATCAAAAATTATGAAAATCAGTTTTCAATGATATGTTTAATAGCTTGTTCTTAACATAACTATATATAATCAACGTAACTATATATAATTTTTTACTATCAATATTTCTTTTTCTTGGCTAGTATAAGAATTTTAAGGATTAATAAACCAAAAGAAAAGCTCTGAATGTATTTTTAATTTTACTTAAAACACATCACTGTCATCATTTATAAGAACCATCAGTTTTATCTCTCAGATAATTGTTACTATGCAATAGCTTGTCTTCTACCCCTCATAAACTTTCAAATTAAACTCCTATATGCTCTTCTGATTCATAATTTTGTTCTTGTGGACTATTCTGATATTAGAAAAAACCTGCTTTAGAAAAATCTATGACTGCTTATCTCAGAATGGATAATTATCATCATCAGAGATTGAAAATTAACTAAAGACATTCAAAATGAAAGGATAATAAAACATGATAACTAAATAAGAATATGGGAAGAGTCTAATCCTTAGTTGAAAAGAAATTCTATTATTTCTCAATAATAGAATGAAACTTAACAAAATTACTTTAGTTCTACTTTAACTTAAACTTTGCCATAAAAGATATTATTCAGTTAATTTCATCATAAATGGATCAAACTGGCTAAAGAAAAAGAAAAATTACTTTTTTTTTTTAGTACAGTGAGCACCAAGTTTTTAAATGGTAGACACAGAAGAATCAAGGAGGGGGAGTGATTAAAGCATCTAGTTGGTATAAGGCACTTGTTCCCAAACTTTTTGGTTTCTGGACAACTTTACACACTTAAAGATTATTGAAGAACCCTCTAAAAGTTCTTGTGTATGTGGGTCATATTTATTTATTCACCATATTAGAAACTAAAACATCTTAGTATAATTGTAAAAATAGTTTTGACATCAAAGATCACCTGAAAGATATGGGGCCCTCATAGGTCCCTGGACAATATTTTGGTAACCACCAGTATAATAGAGAGAGTACAGGATCTGAATTCAAATACAGAAAGTCCTGAATTTGAAACTTGGCTGCTTGACTTTTGGCAAATTATTTAACTTTTCTCAGCCTATTTGTCCTCACCTGTAAAATGGTGATGATAATAGTAATAGCATCTGATTGTTGTGATGATTCAATAAGGTAACATGCAAAGTGCTTAGTAAACCTTAAAGCACTGTGTACATATTAAATGTTGTAATTGTCTTTCTCCATAGCAGATTTAAGTGCTAGGAAGAAGGTATGTTTTATTAGATTAACTATAACGAAAATGGAAAAATACAAAAAAGCATGTTCAAAGATAGCAAATTGTATAATTAACCTGAATAAGAATGGGACTAAGAACACCCCATTAGTATTGATTGAGAATCATTCATCAGCCTTAGAGAAGAGTTTCTTAATTTTTTGTGTGTCATGGAACTTTTTTTGGCAGTTTTGTAAAGTCTGTGGACCCTTTCTCAGTTTTTAAATGCATAAAATTAAATGTAAATTACAAAGGAAAACAATTTATTAAATAGAGTTATTAAAGTATTAAAAAAAAAAAAACTGGATCTCCTAAAATCTATCTACTAACCTTCGGTGGAGAGGGGAGGTATGTTGGATCTTAAGGTAAAAATCTATGCCTTAATCTTCTTGTGCAGCAAAATAACTATATGGACATGTGTATTCTTTAACATATTTAACATGTATTGGTCTACCTGCCATCTGGGGAGGGGAGGGGAGAAGGAGGGGAAAAATTGAAACAAAAGGTTTTGCAATTGTCAATGCTGAAAAATTACCCATGCATATATCTTGTAAGTAAAAAGCTATAATAATAATAATAAAAAAATCTATGTCTTAGACCGATGACTTTAAAAAAATCCTTTAAACTGAAATGACATTGTACAAAAATCATGTTCTGAAAGACTTGGAGGAAACTTGGCCAAACTTCAAAGGTTATCTAAAAGTTATCAATCAGTTGGGAAGGGGTTGAATTCCAGAAGTTGAAACAAATAGGGAGGTTTAGCCAAATTGTCTTGAAGTGGAATAGCCTAGGAAAAATTAGAAACCATGGTCAGGTTTCCATCATATGTGCACACATGCACACATACATATACACAGACTCTCTCTTTCTCTCTCTTTCACACACACACACACACACACACACACACACCACACACAAAACTGAGGGATGATTTTATAAGCTGAAAATGTTGGACTTCCTGTCTTTCCATAAGTGTCCTCAGAATAACTGGTGGCAGCATCTGCAATGGGAGTGAAGAACAGATTGGACTGAGAACTCTTTAAGAAGCCCAACAAAGAAAGAATACTGAGCCCAAGAAGAAACTTCTTCAGCCCCTCAAAAATGGAAGAAAAGAATCCCAACACCCAGGAGCTATGTAGTTAGCATTTTCCTATGTGTGCTTTCTAAATTTGATCTCACTTTCCCTTGGATTCTATATGTACTTGTGGAAGACTGTCATTGACTCTGGGAAAGAAGGATATTCTGTACAGTTTTTATTATACCACCTTTGTAAATGCCCTTTTGTAAAAGCTTCTGTAGCCTAGATGATTAAATGATTCTCTCAACTGAAAATCTTGGGGGGCACAAGGGGTAAAAGGGAAGGAGGCAAGTGAATACTTCATCATTGATGACTCAAGGTAATGGCAATAAAGGAAATCATTCCTTTCATCCTTCAGGGGTATTCCTGGAAACATGTAACTAGCCTTCCCTCTGTATAGCACTTAAGGGGAAAATTGATAAATTAGTTACTACAATTTAGGTACACAGATTGGTTGCAGAAATAAATAACACCCAAGTAGGGCTTGTTTTTATAGCAGGTTTTGGCATGTATTCTTAGGGACATGAGTTCCTGGGAAATAGAATTCTAGATAGGGCATTTTGTGGAGTTTTTGCTACTTGGAGGAGAGATTCTAAGCTAAGAAGTGAATGGTATTGTAATCAAGAGTGATGGGAGGTGAAGGTGAGAGAGGTAGAAAATGGCTGGTATGAATGCTGTTGAATGCCCAGATTTCAATATTGCTGTGTCATCTTTGCCTAAAAGGCCAGAGCAAGAGACATATATTGTCAGAATTGAGCTTCTCCATTTGAAAGAAATGTCATGCAGTCAGCAAAATGTCTGATTCTCCCTCTCTCTTTCCATTCAAGAAGCATTTCAATCTAGAATTTTCTGTTCTTCAAAGTTATTGCCTGTTTTATTTTGTGTAAAAGCCAATCTATTTGAGATAAGGGGTCTATATTAACTCTTTTGAGACTGTATTTTCTTATTTGAAAATGGGAAATACAACAAGTAAGAACAATGTTTGCTATACAGTTAAAGAAAAGACTCTCACTCCTCTCCAAAAAAAGAAAGAAAAAAAAGACAAGCTTTCTCCTGGCTGGAGGCTTGACCTATATGAGAAAGAATTTTGTAGATTTGATTTATTAATATTTAGAGCTTGGTGCATACATAGACCAAATTAGATTTGTATTTATATTCGTTCAAATGAAAGTTTGTAAACTCAACATTTAGTGAATGAAACCAAACATCTAGAATATTTGGAAAGATTCCGATAATTAAATGGAATTATTATTTTTCATCAGAATGTTTAGCAGTATGTAGAGACAGCAGGTTCATCACCAGTCATCTGGTTACAAAGAGTGGAAATAAAATGAGTAAATAGCAAAGGGAGTTTGAGAATTTGAGAGGATGACCAGTAGAACCTTGTTCAATTGTTTTCCTCCAGCCCATTCTGGTAACAGACATGAAGTGATTAGAAGTGACCATATTTTTACACTTTTACAGAGGATGAATAAGCTCTTAAGTCAAACTTGTTGCAATAAGAGAGCAGCTAGATAAGAATGAGACATATTCCTGGTAGACTTTCAAAAAGCAAGCCCTTTCTAGGGAGTAGTTGAAACAGGGAATATCTCTGAGCAGGATGATCTCTGTGAGTGAGGGGAAGAAGAAAGCTAGCTCCAGGCAAGCAGCATGAATCCATCTGAGGCACAAAAAGAATATTTTTTTCAGTGGGATCCTGGAATACTAGAAGTTTGGGTTGCCCAGGGCCATGTGTGTTCCCTAGTATGTGCCTCTCTGCTAGTGTGCTATGTGTATGCTCACTACCCATCATAGTATGTAGTTATAGGAGGGTTCACTTTGGTTCTATGTTTTAAGTAGTAAAACTTAACTATTTTGTTAAAATAAATATAATAAACAAATTAAAATAAATAAAATAAAAGAGTAAAACTATATTATCCAAATGATTACCTCTTAGCAAATATTAGGGAAGAGACTGTAAGTTTATTAATAAGAAATAACCCCATCACAGCATACTCCTAGCTTCCTATAGAGTTCAGGAAGATAGAATTAAATAATAAAATAACAAATCAAGTAGTTGACTGGGATTGGGTGATCTGCAAGTGAGTAAAATACTCATGCTCCAGAATTTTCCTTATTCTTTTTCAAAAATTGGAGTATATTTTCATTTAGTGGTTGACTTGTATTTCTTCATTTGAGAACTGCTAATTTATATATTTTGATCACTTTTCCATTTGAGAGTGGATCTTGTTATATATTTGTATCAGTTCCTGACATATTTGCATATTATATCCCATTTGAGAGAAATTTGCTATAATGATTTTTCCTAAATGAAATTTTCTAAATTTTCATAATTGGGACATCAAAATGGCCCAGTTGTATAGAATACCAGACTGGAATCAGGAACACCTGAGTTTAAATTGAGCCTCAGACACTTACTATATATATGCGACCCTGGAAAAATCACCAAACTCTATTTGATCCAGTTTCCTCATCTGTAATGGGGATAATAATACCACCTATCTTCCTAGGTTGTTGTGAGATAATAATAAATATTGAGATAATAATTGTAAAGTGCTTAGCATAATATCTGAAACACAAGTACTAAAAAATGTTAGTTATTATAATTATAATCATTATTAGCATGTATTTCCAAAAGGCAATTTTTAAAGGATATTATGATTTAGCCATATTATGACATGGCCATTCATAATTATTTGTCTGTTTTCTATCTTACTGTTTTCTAAAATGGAAACTATTTCTAAGATAGAAAAAAGGTAGCGACATGACAAAAGTAGAAAGAGTGACAAACAAAATAAGATGGTAGAGAATGAAGAAACAGAGATGTGCTTGATTGAATGCCTCTAGCCTTCATGTAGAGCAAGGTTGTTACAGAGTCTGGAATCTGATGACTTGACTTAACGTGAAGACCACCTCAGTCACGTGACTTACTGCCACATGCACATATGTGTATAAATGTATGTGTATAAAAATGTACATGCATGTAGAAACATATTTAATTTTATCTTTCCAAGTTATTAGAGAATGTGTTATTATAATTTATTTTAATTAATGAACTTGCAGTCTCTTTCTCATTAAATAATTAACTCAAGCACACCATTCCATTTTATTACAGAATTATAGAAATCTCCTTTCCTAGTAGCAATTATTCTTTTTTTTCCTGTATTTAAATACATGTTTATATTGCCATATATCATCTTATTAAAGAATGAAAGTATTTCTAACATAAAGATATACGCACTTATTTAAAATATTTTAACTATGACTAATGTCATCTCAAACCTAGTAGGACTATAACTGATAACTCGTCCTTTGCCTGGAAGCTCAATCTTATGCCATTCAGTTTGTCATAGATACTCATTAAGGGAAAAGAACAAAAACATTTCATTTGTAGTATCTGGCTGTTAAAGCCACAATAACTGTATTTATACTATAACATCATGTAAGATATGAAACAGGTCAAAAAACATTAACATTTAATTTCCTTGATTTTCTTCTCAGGGGCAGAGGCTACAGTGGGTCAATTTGAGAGATTCAAAATGCCAAAAGTTTAGGGCATATGGGGGAAAAAATCTCGTTCACTTCCAAGAAGCTTGGCTAACTTCACTTGTTTCCCTTTTGGATGGACCAAGAAAGTGTATGCTCTCCTACAATTATGCAAGAGGTGCACGGAAGTATAAAGTACGAAATTTAGCATAGGCCTCCTAGAAGCTAAGCAGTACTGTTTTGATAATGTTAAGTTGTGACTGAGAGGTTAGGCTTGAGAAATGCAGGAATTCTATCCCACCACAGGTTCAAAAATAGACCTAGTGGTAACATTGAATTGCGCAACTAAATTATATCTCTATCTCCATTGAGATTTACTAGGGTTCTTTTATTAACTTAACCAGTACATAAGGCATTATATAAAAAGAGCCACTAAAGCAAAGGATATATTATCCAAAGAAAGACATTAAACTCCAGGAATTTGATTAATCAATTTGTTTATTCTTTAGTCAATATAAACTTGGTTACTTTATTGCATTTATGTCATTATCCACTTAATAGACAGGAGAATAATCCCTATTCTAATTCATACATCATAGAGGAGAAATTTCTATATTCCATAAGATGAAGAATAGGAAATATCCAGCCTAACTCCCTGAATAGTCATACCATCCCCAAGACCAAAAGATGATGGTACATTGGAGACATAAGGGTAAAGTGTGACAGTAGCAGAATCCATTCAGGCAGAACTGGTAATATGGTAGTGAAGACTATCTGGGAACTAGACTTTAACTGTTCTAACTGAAGCTTCAGTCAGTTAGACCTCGGCTCCAGTAAACTGGAGGCTCAATAATATGATTTTGTGTCAAATAACAAGTTATTATCAATGTGGACTTTCCTGGTGCCCCTTCATTTTGGTTAAGATTTAGTCTCTACACAAGCACTTATCAATTTTATCATGTTTGGGGATGACTACTTAGGTTGTATGGCCCACTTTTAAGAGGAATTTGACAATCACATTTTTAATAATGTAATTAGTAGCCAAAATTTATCAATAATATAAATATATTGATGTTATAGGATGATTCATGATAAACAGATTTGGCCATCCTGAACAGTACTCATTTGATCAAAGTAATTAAACATGTACATTACAATCATTTGATTATCAGACACAGATACTTAATATCCTTTTGTTTGGAGTATACATATTTATCACAAATTCAAGATAGAATCACTATTGTCAAGAGCAGTCTTATAATAATCTTCCTTACCCAAGAGCATTATTCTTGAGAAACCCTTTTGGCAATGAAAATAACAGGACTAATAAAGTTGATTAAATTAATTTCTTTTCATTTTAATAATGATGCTGCTTTTAATGAGAGGAAATACTTTGATAGATGTATAGTTTTATCAGTGTAGGTTTTGTATCCAGTGGTAAAGATAAAATACACATACACCCATACCTTCTCATCTTGTATATATCTTGTCCTTGTCTTAAAGAACATCCACAAGGGGTTCACTCAACAGGGTATAGGTAAGGAGAGCTTCTTCTAGATCGCTTGACATTACATGGATACCAAAAATTGCCTACTAGTGATCCCTTGACCTTGTTATATGACAAGCCCACATCATTTTCTAGTCATATGATCTTCTAATGATAACCTTTATATTTCTAATTCCATGAATTTTCTTGTTAGTATGTTTTTGTCTGTTTTCATTGCCCTTTCATTGCAACTTTAATTCCTCTCAATAATGGAAAATGAAGGAAGGAAAGGACATAAAGACAGATTATAGCAATTTTGTACAACAGTTTAAGTAATATAAATAAATTTATTTAGCAAGGAAACTAAAAGAACCTAAAAGCACCTTAGGAAACATATGACTAGCTTGCTAGAAGGGGAAAATATAACTAACAAAGACAAAATTCATTTATATTATATATATTTTTGTAAAGGATATATATCCTTTTATAGAAAAGGATGGGGAAGATTATAAGCAATATTGCTCCATAAAATAATAATAATGGATTAAAAGAAAAACAAAATTAAAGTAAGCTTGGAAAAGATCTAATTCAACAAAAGTATCTCTAATGTATTTAAGAATGAAACTAAAGAGAGAAAAGCAAAAAAATAAATAAGATTTACAAAATTTGTGTCAAGCCATTGCCACCATCAAGAACACTGGAGCTATCACATTTGGTTTTTACCAATAAAATCCCAGATATGCTTTTATAGGTTGTGGAAATAACATTGAAGAAAAAACAAAAATGATTTTTAAAAATGGTCTAAATCAAGTATACACAGGAAAAATCTAAATGGTATTGGGGAATATATTCCCAAGATATCTAAAGATATGAAAATGCCAAACATGTAGAGGGGAAATCTTAAACTATCTATAAAACAAATCTCCAAAAAAGTATCAATAATCCTTGACTCATATGTCTGCTCTGCTTATTAGAACATTGCTATAAGAATAATCTATATACATATTGAGGCCTTCCTTGATGAGGCAAGATATCAGAAACAATATTCTATATAGGACCGTAACTTTACTAGTATACAACTAACTGAAAGTTACAGAGACTATAAAAAGCGAAAGGTGTCTGACATTATCATGGAGATCCAGTGAAGAATCCAAAGTGGAAGAAGAATTTGAATTCTCTATTCATAATGAAGTAATTTAGATCCTTCTATTTGTAGTTAAGATCATGGTGATTGTGTCAAATCTTGGAACATTGTTCAGACCCTAATGAGATCCATGATCCCTCAAAAGAGTTCAAGAGTTTGGATTATCAACAAAAGAAAAAGCAAATAGATTTAAATGTCTACTGTCCATTCAGTGATACACTGATGAATGGACAACTTATAGAGTTTATTCATCACTGTATATATCTTGTGCATATGATGAGGAGGGCCCAAAATTCAAAAGAAAAAAGAAGGCCAGATTAGCTTCTAGAAAATTGTAAACTTCTTCAAATGATTCAACTTCCCCCCAAAAAAACACAGACCTATCTTTTTTCAAAACCAGTAATCTTCCAGAGATGTACAGTTGTAAGCCTTGCCCAGGGTTCAGAGCTAATAAGTATCAAGAGCCAAATTTGAATTCAGAAAGATAAGTCTTCATAATTTCAGACCCAGCATTCTATTAGCTATGCCACTAACTGTCCCTGGGATATATTGAGTGTTCAGGGAGGACTAGAATCTCTGGTGTAAGGGTCTGCTGAGCCCTTTTCAGGACTACTCATCCACTTCTGGTGTCCATAGCACCCAATTCTTACCTTGGGGTCCAAAAAACTGTAGGTCACACCTTGGTAAATTGTCTCAGCTGATGGGCTAAACCATGTTGAGGGTAACTGATGGGTGAGTTAGGGGTTGTCTATCCCAAGCATGTGCAGATGGACAGATGACCACAATTTGTTCCAACAGTCATGAAGATGACATCATGAAGATAGATGAAGCAAGGACTATAGAATTTGATTATTAGACATCAAAGGTAATAAGGTCATTCCCTGCATCCTGGGCCATTGCCAATTGTCCTGACTTTTGTCTTATAACTGGACTTCGAGAGTGTAAAGTTGATAACTTTGTGCAACTTTGTCTCACTTAAATCCAATTTACCTGAGAGTTAAGATATCATCCTCCTAAAGTCATTGGTCCTCTTCAAAAATAAAGGATGAATAATAACAACAGTGATAAGCCATGAAACATTGCAATTTCTGAAGATCAAAAGTTGAGCATTTCTCCCCCCCCCAAAAAAAGGTTAATGGACAAATCCATGGTGATCATGAGCAGGATGAAATATTACAATTAAGAAATTAAATAGAAGTAGTGGCACTGCTAAGCCCCTTCCCTTCTAACTTTTGTTCATTGCTTTCTTTGAAATTCTTGGATCTTTTGTTCTTTTAGATGAATATCATTTCTCTCCAGATTCATAAGAACCTTTTAGTAGCCTAATTGCATGACACTGAATAAGTAAATTGATTTAGGTAATTTTGTCTTTTTTATTATATTGGCACATAGCAATCATGATCAATTAATATCTTTCCAATTTTGGCTACTCTTTATTCCTGCAAAAGGTACCTTGTATTTGGATTCATATAATTTCTGTATATGTCTTGTTTATAGGTAAAATTACAAGTATTTTACATGTTCTAAAGTTATTTTCAATAGAATTAAATGTTCTATCTCTTCCTGCTTGGTTTTGTTAGCATGTAGAAAGACTGATGATTTGTGTTGGTTATTTTTTCTGCCAGTTTGATTAAGTTATTATTTGTTTCAATTAATTTTAGTTGAATCTCCAACTTTCTTTACATAGAACAACATATTACCTGCAAAAAACAATTAATTTTACTTTTTGGCCTATATTTATTCCCTTAATTTATTTTTCTTGTCTAATTGCTATAGCAAAGACTTCTAGGTGATCAATAAAGATTTTAGTGATTATTATGTACCAATTATTGTGCTAAGGGCTTAGAATATAACGAAAGGCAAAAACAGTCCTAGTCCTTAAGGATTATGTATTTTCTTTTGTAGCTATTGAGTTTGAGTTGCCCAAGGGGACATTAGTTTGATATGTACAATAGGCAATTGGTTTGTGGGACTAGGGCTCAGAAGAAAAAATAGGGTTATGTATCAGCTGGCTTTTAAGAGCTCATAACATACGAGCCTTTTGATCTCAGAGATGAGATGAATGGGGTGGGAGACTCGATAGGATGGGAGAAGAACTCCAGTTTATTATGCTATACAGCTTTGTTGATATACATTTTTGCAAGCATGATCAGTGGGTGGACAGTAGGCAATCCCCAATCACCATTGAGAAAAGCAGCTCATGGGCATTGCTTATGAATAATATTGGCCAATGGGAAGATAGCCAATCCAGCAATTCAGCAGCTCGCTCACAGGCAAGAGGCTCTGTTCAGGCATCTCTGTTCATATAGCCACTGGCTGTGACCCTCAGCTTACATTTGTTCCCACAATGACAAATCAATGCTCCTTGCTTAACAAGGGCATTTCTGCAATGTGACAGAAAACTTATTGTGCATCAAGAGTTGAGGTGGCCTTGGTACTCCCTCTCAGCAGAATCCCATATTCTTGCAATTCCCCTTTTTTATCTTTTAAACAAAAAGTGTTTCTTGAGCTGTAATCTCTGAAAAGATGGTAGATAAAGATCTATAAAAGCATCCTAGTATTACAGGGCAACAACAAAGCAGTAATAACATAACAACACACAGGGCAATCCGTGATCCTAATTTTAACCACTATGAAAGAGGTATTATCAAACCAATGTTCGATTTTTTCACCAGTTGTATCTGAATTCACATTGTAATTGAGCCTGGAGTTTCAATAACTTTACTTGTGCTCCTACTTCCAATGACACGTCTCTTTTTTCTAATGGAATTAAGATCTGTTTCTCACTTTTGACAGGAAGCATTGATACATGAGCGCTCATGATCACAAATACAGTCTGATTTTCAATTTCAGTATACAATTCCAACAAGTAAAATTGTAAAAATCTAATGTTTCTTTGGTAATAGTTACAGAGTCTCCCTACATAAATGCATATTTCCCTCCCAGATAGCTTTAGTATAAAACTGTTATTCAATTCTCATGCCATTTGTCCAAGAACCAGAGCCCAAGATGTTTTTCCATGTGTCAAACTGCTGGCCCAGTTCTTGAGTGACAAGAATGTGTCCCATAGAGGCTTGTGAGGGGTCAACCTGATGATCCATTATGTAGACATACTGCTAAAACCCCCCATGTAGATGAGGGTGTCGCTTTGACAGGGCGTCCCCTGTATGCTCAGCATGTGTGTCACATGATACCCCATCCCCACCATGAGACAATCCTAGATTATGGTGGATCCAGCCCACCTTCTGCCACTGTTGCCAATCCTGACTGTGTGTAACACAAACACATATATACAGAAAGCATCTTGCTAGTGTGATCTTGGGGGCACTTCTTCTTCTCCTGTTGGATGATCTCCTCTTCTTCCTTCTTTTCCTCTTCGGTTCTATGGACAACTTTGAGATGTCTGGTGGGAATCTATTGCTGAAGGTTTTCTCCTGTGGAGATACAAGCATATCCTGGCCCCCACATTAGAACCCTATAGCATCCCTCCCATCCTTCAGGTCCCTTTTTCATTACCATGGTCTTGTTCTTAGGGAGCCTTCTTAAGGAAGATGGGGTATTATTTCTGAGTGATTCTCTATGTTCATCAGAGCATATTTCATAGCTGGACTTAAATCATTTGAATCAAATTTTAAGTAATTTATTGTGTACACTGCTTTATCTATATCTTTCTGAGTGATCCTACCGCCATCTCTCTGTTTTTGTTTTTAGATAAATCTCTTGAGATCTGATTAGTCCTTTCTACAATGGCCTGTCCTGTAGGGTTATAAGGAATCCCAAAAATATGATGTATAGAGAATTCCTGTAAGAACTGTTTTAATATTTTTGAGGTATATGGCCAAGTGAGTGTGATATTTGTAAAATATGTTTATACAATGCCCTCTGAATTTGGACCCATTTGGGGGCTAATTCACAATTATTATCTTCTGTTTAACTGTAAGTTCAGATAGAATGACTATTCCTTGAGCTATATATTGTTACTTGTTAAGCTATGTTTCACAGACACAAGCACTTCCTCATATATTTGTATGACTGGGCTAGCTAATGAATACCAGAGTGTAAAGTCTGGGTTAGCTCCTTGGAGACCTCAGAAACAGCTGGAGTTAGGATAAGTAAAAGTCTTTGGTCTTTAGGGGGAGAAGCGAAGGAGATAGACAAACCAACAGGAGGCTCACTACCAACTTCTCTTCTCATTCTGCCTAAAAGTGAAGTCTGGCTTGTTTCATCCCATCCTCTAATCCTTCCTATGATTATCTGTATACACCAAACATTGAGTAAGCACTGATGGTGAGAAGGGCTATTTTCCCAAACATCCTCTAATACACTCATTGTCAAATAGGTAATTAGCCTTAAGTGCTCAGTTGTCAGATTCAAGAACACCTTTTAAGAGTTTAAGCCCTTTACACCAGGGTAGTGGAGAATTTATAACAAGGGTTTTTAATTGTTTTCCTGTTTGATACTGTTGAATGGGCACTTAATAAACAGTATGAGAGGGTAGGCGGTAATAATCATTGCTCCTGAGTTTTATTACTGTGATTGTCCCATACCTATTGTTATGGGCCAGAACTCTGAACTTGAAACAAAGGATTCTTACAAGATGCTAAGTCAGTGGAATTGATAGCGACAATGGTTATTTAGCCTGATGATTAACAGTTCTCTAATTCAGTACATGTACTTACTATAGTTCTACAAGATTCACACCTTTAATAAGAGACCATATAAGCTGGGACAAACTCAGCCAGAATCAGAACTAGGGAAGACAAAGAAGTGGTGGCAGGCTCTCTTCCTTTGCTTCTCTACTGAAACCAGGATTCAGAAGTGTTGGAATCCTTACTAACTGCTAAGTAGTTAGAGTTGATCTAATCTTACAAAAAGATGTTTTGGGCAGAACCTGAAACAAGGTACTAAGTAGAACTACCCATAATCCCTCTCTCTGGAAGGAGCATAAATAGGCCAATGGGCCAGTTGGAGAGTGCTTGGGAGAGGAAGACGCTACAAGTCGAGATTTCACCGGAATGACATGAAGAGTTGGAGCTGGCTGGAGGCTGAAGGACCAGACCTTTGGATTTGGTGACATTCGGAGAGAGCTCTTGGAACCAAGCAGAGAGATTGGCCTCTAAGCTAACCGGGCTATATTGGGATAATAAAAGATCTGAACTTTCATCACCTGGCTGCTTTTTGAGAAGAAAAAGCTCACAACATTTTGGCGCCCTGAACGTGGGACAAACAGACCCCTCAGTGGATTTCAGTGGAAAAGCTCCGATCCTGATTCAAGTGGAAAAGCCTCTGATCCTGATCCAGTGGAAAAAACTTCAACCCAGAAATTAGGGTGAGTGCAACAAAGAAATTTTGTTAGAAGAGTTAAAGTAGAATTTCATCTAAGATGGGACAGATATTTAGAAAACAGCCTGTTTCTGTTCAAGGAAAATGTTTAGAGAGCATTATTAAAGTTATGGAAAGCCAAGGTTTAATTATAAGTTTACAGCAAATCACTGAATTTTTACAAACTGTAAAGGACATATGTCCTTGTTTCTCTCTTGATAAGGAATTAGATCTAAATGAATGGAAATTAGTTGGAGAGGATCTTTGTCAATTCTATGATAAAAATGGGCCTAACTCAATAATTAATACATATAATGTAATACAATTGGCTATAAGAAGTTATTTAAGTGATAGAATGATGAAAAGGAAAGTACAGGAGGAAGAATTGCCAACTTTACTAGGTGAAAAGGAGGACGAATCCGATGAGAATGGAGTTAATTACAATTCTGAGTATGATACTTCACAGCAGGAGGAATTAGGTGATTCTACATCTCATGACCCTCCCCCCGCAATTAACCCTTCATGGGTGGAACAAGGGGGAGGGAGAGAGACAGAAACACAGTCAGCTTCTCCTGTAAAGCAGAATTTGACGAGATTAGAAAAAGCATTAATTAAAGCAAAAAATGAAGGAGAAGATATATCTGATTTTATAAATGCATATCCTGTGATTGAAGAGCTTAACTCCTCAGGTCAGAAAGGGAGAAGATACACTCCTTTTAATTTGGAAAAAATTAAAGATTTGAAAAAGGGTTGCACTCTTTATGGGGCTACATCATCTTATGTGAAGATGTTACTGGATAATTTGTCTTATGAAATCCTAACCCCAAATGACTGGAAATCCATAACGAAAACTTGTCTAGAACCGGGACAAAATTTACTGTGGCTTTCGGAGTTTCATGAATTATGTAGGATTCAAGCCCAACGCAATAGGCAAACAGGAGCTATTGTACAAGTTGCTTTTGACCAACTAGCTGGTGAAGGTCAGTATGCAGAGAGTTCAGAACAGATTTATTATCCCATAACAGTGTATGAGCAAATTTCTAAGGCTGCAATAAAAGCTTGGAATTCTCTCCCTGGACAGAAAGATGGAAATAATGTTTTCACAAAAATAGAGCAAGGTCCCAATGAACCTTTTGCAGATTTTGTGGGACGTTTACAAACAGCTGTAATAAGAACCATTGGAGACAATGCAGCAACAGAAATAATGACTAGACATTTGGCTAAGGAAAATGCCAATGATATTTGCAAGAGAATTATATGGGGGCTAGACAAAAATGCTCCTTTAGAAGAAATCATTAGACGCTGTGCCACAGTGGGCACAAATGCTTATTATGCCCAGACTATGATGAACATGGAAAGACAAGGTCCTTCTTGGCAGAGGAATTCTAGAGAAACTCGTCGATGTTTTCATTGCGGAAAAGTTGGACATTTGAGAGCTCATTGTAGATATGGAGATAGAGTGAGAAGACAGGGTGAGAGAAAACCCCAAACCCCATGTACAAAATGTAACAGAGGCTTTCACTGGGCCTCTAAATGTATATTTACCCAGAGGAATGAGAGGCAGGGCCCAGCTCTAAAGTATCAATCAAAGGATAGGTGGGGCATGATAGCAGCTGAGGTTACACCCAGAGAGACTTTAGAAATTCAGAACTCTGATGTCATCAACCAACAGAAAAGCAATCAGGATTACAGTTGGGAAGAATACAGGCCTTTTAAGACAACAAGACAATATCCAATGCAAACAGCTCCAATGTAATTACCAGATGATGAGGAGAAATCCCCAAAGTGGTAAACAGAAGAGAATTAGATAGGTTAACTGCTTGGGGAAGAGGATCTGCTTATATTTCCACAGGTGGAAAAGGAATCAGATGGCTAACAATGAGACTGTCAAAAGAACTTTAAAATCTTCAGCTTTCAGTTCCTGAAAAACCAGCAAGAATCACTGGATTCCCTGAGATGAAAAATTGTTGATGAGACTTTTTGCAGTAGCTTACAGGAATTATTAGATTCCTGGCGCATGAACTAATGAACAATGGATTCCTTATGGACTATTTCTAGGACTTATGGACATTTGTAAATTTTCAGGTAGATTTATGTTGTTACATTACTACTAGCCTGCGTTATATTACTATGTGCTTATGTATTTTAAGCAATTGCAAGAATCATTGGATTTCTTGAGATGAAAGATTGTTGATGAGACTTTTGCAGTAGTTAAATTTTCATGTTGATTCATGTTATTTGTTACATTACCACTAGCCTGTGTTATATTGCTGTGTGCTTTTGTAAATTATGTATAATGCCTCCCATATTGATGGATTTATGTATACCATGTATATCTGTTACAAAGTTCTGGCCCATATTGATGGATTTATGTGTACCCCCTCAGGAACCCCCTATGTTTTAAAACAAAAGAAAGGGGGAGATGTTGGAATCCTTACTAACTGCTAAGTAGTTAGAGTTGATCTAATCTTACAAAAAGATGTTTTGGGCAGAACCTGAAACAAGGTACTAAGTAGAACTACCCATAATCCCTCTCTCTGGAAGGAGCATAAATAGGCCAATGGGCCAGTTGGAGAGTGCTTGGGAGAGGAAGACGCTACAAGTCGAGATTTCACCGGAATGACATGAAGAGTTGGAGCTGGCTGGAGGCTGAAGGACCAGACCTTTGGATTTGGTGACATTCGGAGAGAGCTCTTGGAACCAAGCAGAGAGATTGGCCTCTAAGCTAACCGGGCTATATTGGGATAATAAAAGATCTGAACTTTCATCACCTGGCTGCTTTTTGAGAAGAAAAAGCTCACCACATTTTGGCGCCCGAACAGGGACCGATTCAGATCCATCTGAACTAGATCACAACACAGAAGGCCTCCAGAAAACTACCAAACCCCAAGTAAAGGAGATAAGACTTTGAAGGACACAATAAAGGATTTGGACTTTAACCCCAGGCTACTCATGTGGTGATTACTGAATTGAAACAAAGGCTGTTCCCAGAGACCACAAGAAAACCTCAACAGAGAACATTACATTTTAGAGAGAATATTACACCTATTCCTCCATTCCTGATTTATATCTGTCCTTACTTGAGCTGTTATTCCTCAGGTTAATTTCGGGGCCCCAGGGATGCTAAGTTGCTCAAAATATAACTTCATATTTGTCCCTAGAACTACCTGAGTGGCAGTTAACCGAGTCTGTTTTAAAATTTTTGTCATCCAGAACACTGCCCGCCCTGAAGTCAACACTGCACGTGCGAGTGCTTTCCAATCATCGAGGTACAAAATTTCCCATGACATTGTTTCAAGTTGTAACATATCAAAAGGTGCTATGGGCCCATATTTATGAACTGAGTCCTTAAGCTGGGTTCAAACTTTAAAAGAGAAGTAGTTTATGTCTGTGTCTTCTCTGCCCTGGGTTAAAAGGGTTATCCTCCTCTATAACAGGGTATAATTCTTCCTACCTCTCTGTGTCTTTTCCTTGATCTCAAGCCAGCTGCAAAATTTTTTGAAATGAAGGTAAAGAATATAACTGATTACCTTTTGCTTTTTGTCAGCTAAATGTCGCTGTGGTCTTTTTTTTATATTTCTGATTCTGTTTTTTCTCAGTTCTTATTTCATTTTTTACATTAGGAGTACTTTTGAAAGGCTGTAGGTCTGGATAAAACACAAAAATAAAGTAGGGTTGAAGGTGGTGGAGGTGGGGAAGCCATTCATTATCAGCCTGCTCAGGTTCAGGAAAAGTACAACTATTGCTAAGAAAGGGCCTGTCTGTGCTCCAACTGTAAATTTTCCAATCTCTTTTTCTGGTTCTGATTTCAGACTTTGTTTAATAATATTATTTTGAATTTTTTCTGAGCATTGTTTATCAAAGGTGGTTAGCTATTCACCAAAAACAATCCATCTATCACAATTATAACAGCCCTCCTCAGGTAATCATGGAGAAACTTTGTAAGCAATGTCCAGGAATTTCCTAATGTCTCCTAATTGAACTGTGTAGGTACACAAGCATATGTCAGGACTATATATAAATGTATAAAAGAACAAAGGTTTGTTCTTTTATACATTTATATATAGTCCTGACATATGCTTCCCTGTCTGAAGGGAGTAGGGTGTCTATTTTCTGCCCCATTAAGTTTCTTACCCGCTCTCCACCACACTCTGCCTGGTCTGGAAACAGTGCAGTTTGATGGGCTCTCCCTTTGGAGTACTCATAGAGGTTGTCTTGACCATGTAGCAGTGCTTGGCCAGGAAGTGGTCACTCTGGCACCCATCTAGATTCCTGTCCATCTTTGTTCATGGGAGCCAGTTGTAGTGGCTGGTTTTATAAGAGTTCATGACATATAAGCCCTTTGATCTGAGGTGAGATGAATGGCGTGAGAGACTCATAGGGTGGGAAAAGAGCTCCAGTTTATTATGCCATATAGTCTTGTTGATACACATTTTTGCAAGTGTGATCAGCATGTGAACAGTAGGCAATCCCAATCACCATTCAGAGAAGCAGCTCATGGGCATTGCATATGCATGGCATCTGCCAATGGGAGGAGAGCCAATCCAGCAATTCAGCAGCTTGCTCACAGTCGAAAGGCTCTCTTCAGGCATCCATGTTCATATAGCCACTGGCTGTGACCCTCAGCTTACACTGTTCCCATGATCACAAATCAATGTTCCTTGCTCACCAAGGGCATTTCTATAATGTGGCAGAAAATTTATTGTGCATCAAGGGTTGAGGTGGCCTTGGTACTCCCTCTCAGCAGAATACCATTTTCTTGCTGGGTTAGATAAATAGAGCTGAGAATCATATGTATAGTGATGATAATTAACCCACATCAAATCAAACCAGTGATAATAGACACCTTTGCTTTACCCCTGATTGTGCTGGAAATGCCTCTAGAATTTTTCTATTACATATGATGGTGTATCTTGATTTTCAGATATTTACTATATTAAGGAAAGGTCTATTTATTTCTAAGCTTTTAATGTTGTTCTAAATTTTTAATGTTTTAATGTTGTTCTTAAAGAAATAGGTACTATATTTTGTTAACCCTTTTTTGGCTTATAATTCTTTCTATTCCCATTATATAATATCTAAAGATCTATCATATACACATTTTCTAAAGTTCTTTTGTGGCTTATAATCCTTTCTATTCCCATTATATAATCTCTAAAGATCTATCATATACACATTTTCTAAAGTTCTCTTTAGATCCTTAATTTTCCTGTTTATTTCATTGCTAGATCTGAATGGTATACATTTAAGGGTCCTTATTATGATATTTTGCTATTTCTCCTTGTTATTTGATTAACTTTTTCTTTAAGTTTCTTTAAGATTTTGTGTCTTTCAGTGTACATATTTTAAGCATTTTCACTATTTAACTGTCTGTGATACTCTTAAGCATAATATGATTTCCCTATTTTTCTCTTTTAATCATATCTACTTTTAGTATTGTCTTGTGTGAAATTATGATTATCACTGCCTTTTTTAACCATTGTCTTTTCTTACTATGTTTCATGTGAAGCATAATAAATTCTACTCAAGTCCCTCATCTTAACTTTATGTGAATCTTTATATTTCCAGTGTATTTCTTGTAGATAATGTATAGTCAGATTCAACCTTGGGAAGTATATTTTTTATACTTTTAAGAAAATTCAATAGTCTTTTCTAATAATCTAAAGTATCTTATGATCCTTCAGTTTAAGATAATTTCTCATTTCATTAATAAATGATTGACAATAACCAGTTTCACTCTAAAAGTTTGGTTTATTTCACAATTTATTTTTATACCTTATTTTCAATCATTTTTCTTCATAAATACTCAACTCTAACTAAAATGGAGTATTCTCTGTCCCTAGAACCAATCTTGATTCTTTTCACTTCTGTTTCTTTACTCATGATGCTGTTTCCAACTAAAATGCTTTTCACTCATCAAAATCCTATCCATTCTTTAAGGCTTAGCTTAAGGCCTACTTTTTTTAACCTTTTCTGTGATGACTGCGTTAGCACCCTGAACACCTTAGAATCAGCTAGAGTCAGGATAAGCAAAAGTCCTTGGTCTTTATCCTTTGTCTTTAGAGGTAGAATTGAATTGGATGGATGATTCTTCTTCCATGACCTTCATTCTTTATCTCCCGCCCAGAAGTGACTCTGGCTTGTCTTACTCCACCCCCTACTCCCTCCTACAATTCTCAATATACACCAATTTTCAAGCCAATACAGGATAGTGGGAAGGGCCATTTTCCAAGCTTATAGAGTATTGGCCAATCAGTAATTAGCCTTAAGTGCTTGGTTGTCCACCCTCACTGCATCAACTCAAGAGTTTCAGCCCTTTACACTTTTCTTCTCTAGGCAGAAGTGACCTATCTTTCTTCTGGACTATTCTAGTTCTTATTATAATACTATAATAAGAATTAACATCATTTGCCAACTTATTTTGTGGTTATATAAGTATCTTATTCCTCTTACTAGATTATTAGTTCATAGTAGAAACCATGAAACTATGGTTTACATTTTTGCATCCTCCAGAGAATGTTTCCAGAGAGATTAACAAAAACTCTTATTTTGACATTCATGTTCTATGTCCTAAGGTTCCTCTCAACTTTTACATTCAATATTTTAAAGACTCTGTGTTTTAACATCTAATCTCTTCTATTTTGTGCTCTAACATTCTTCTCATTTCTAACGTTTCATGTTCCCTATTTATCCAAACCTAATCTTGTTTCTGAACTCTTGGATACTCCCTGGATATCACACAAATGTCTCAAACATAATAAACACATAATAGAATGTAGTATTTTCCTCCTCCTAAACCTGATTCTCCTCCAAATTTAGCCAGTTCTGCTGAATCTTATTTTCTATTCCCAGATATTGAGGTTCACAATCTTGAATTTTCCCTTTCCCTCATTTCCCATACCTGTCCCTTTTCACTTCTCATTGATTCTACCTGTATAATGTCTTCAGCATATATCTCTTTCTTTTCCATTCACAGTTCAGACCCCTGGTATCACTTGCTTAATCTACTCTAATAATCTTCTAAATAGCTATTATCTTAGAATTGTTCCCTTCTCTAATGTATCTTTCATGCTAAAATAGTCTTCCTAAAGCAGAGGTCTGATCATGTCTCCCCTTCTTCATCCTTGCTCAGAAACCTCTGGTGTAATCTGTGCAAAGCCTTTACTAGTTGTTAGTGCTCTACTCTTCTGAATTTACTTGTATTAAAGGTATACCTTGGAGATATTAAGGGTTCAATTTCAGACCACCACAGTTAAGTAAATATTGCAATAAAGCAAATCACATAATTTTTTTGGTTTCTCTGTGCATATAAAAGTTACACTTATACTATATTGTAGCCTATTAAATGGGACATAGTATTATGTCCAAAAAACCACAATGCACATACCTTAATTTCAAAATATTTTATTACTAAAAAATTCTAGCCATCATCTGAACCTTCAATTGAGTTATAATCTTTTCTGAAGGAGGATCTTATCTCAATGTTGATGACTGATGACTGATGGGGAGGTGGCTGCTGAAGGCTGGGGTAGCTGTGGTAATTTCTAAAATATACAACATGGAGTTTGCTTCATCCATTGATTTCCTTCATGAAAGATTTCTCTCTAGCATATGACAGCATTTTACTCACAGTAGAACTTTCAAAATTGGAATCAATTCTCTGAAATCCTGCTACTGCTTCATCAACTAAATTTATGTAATATTCTTCAAAATTGTTGTGTCTCAGGAAATAAGGTAGCCTGAAGAGAAAGAGAGAGAAGGGGGAAAGGCTGTTCAATAGAGAAGTCCAAACATATATAACATTTATCAAGTAAGTCGGCCATCTTGTATTGGGCATTGCACAAGTCCCAAAACTTTTTTAATAGTAACATTAAAAATGAATGATGACTTATCACCATAACAGATGTAATAACAATGAAAAAGTATGAAATATTTTGAGAATTCCCAAAATGTGAAGAGATTTACACCACATGCTATTGGGAAAAAATAGTGCTGCTACATTTGCTTGATACAGGGTGGCCTTGTGGGAAAAACACTCATACAAACACACCAACACACACACACACACACACACACACACACACACACACACACACACACACCAACAGCACCAAAAAACAAAATATTGCAATATCTGTAAAGTTCAACAGAGTGAAATACAATAAAACAAGGTATGCCTATGTATTTTTCTTGGTATATTTGCAATGCCTTCCTCCCTACCCCCCAATTTTCCTACTCCCACTATAATGTAAGCTCCTTAAAGATGGAGACTTTCAGTTTTTGTCTGCTTTTAGTTCTCAGCACAATAATAATCACCTTATATAAAACAGAATTGCTCAGAGACGTCTCTCAGTAACTACATTGGTGATATGAATGAATCTGGGAGGTCTTTATCTTTCTCTTTATAAAATGAAATAACACTAAGTTCCTCAGCAATCTCAAGGTTTATGTTTTTCGGCATTCTGACTCTTTTATACCTTTACTCACCATCTTTCCTTACTTCCTTATGATGGGGCATTTCCCAAAAAACCCAGGAATTTCTACTTTGATTTCAGAAAAGGCAAATAAAAACAATCCCATTGTCAAGAAAGATAACAAAAAACATCAATTAATTGAAAACTATTTATAAAGTTCCTACTATGTGTACACAAATAAACAATGAGAAAATCTCTATTCTGAAGGATGCTGTTTCCTAATGGGGGAAATAAGTTTCTAGATTTGTACACATAAAATAAATACAAACATAATAAACAAAAGTAGCAATATGGTAGTTTGCGAGGGAAAAACTAGCAGTCAGGGGGATCAGGAAAGATTACATATAGAAGATTATAGATGATGAAAAAATATCATTAGTGATATTATTTAAATGATATATTTACCAAATGATATAGCATCCAAACTCATAAAGGAAATTTTAGCCAAACTGCAAAAAGTTATAGTAAAATAATAATTATAAAAAGCTGCAATCTTCCTTTCTCAGAGCTGGATACATCTAATAGATTTTTTAAAGGAAAACATAGACTTGAGTGGATCACTGGAAAGATTACTTTTATGGCATCTTACTATTCAGGACTTTAAAGCATATATATGTTTCTCAGTATCAATAGTGCTTCTATAAAAGTTATTATATTATAGTGCACTGGAAAATCATAAATATTGAGGCAAAATTAATAAAATAAAAATAAAATAAAATATTAACAAATATTTTGTTAATGTAACACAATAAAAAATTACAATCTAAATGGAAACAAAGTTACAATGATCTGAGTAACGAGTATGCCAGAGAGGGAAAAATCACAGATAACTATGTAAAAGACAATGATAGTAGTGAGACCATTCGACAGTTTTTAAGATGTAGTTAAATCAGTCTTCAAAGGAAAGTTACATCTCTGAAAACATATTTAAAAAGTAGAAAAAAGAATTAATGAACTGAGCATGCAATTTGAATTAGAAAATTAACAAATTGACAAAACTCAAACAAGCACAAAAAAGAAGAAATCTTGAAAAAAAATAGGGGGAAATTAATAACAGAAATGGGGAGGAATACTATAAAATGATTAACAAACCTAAGCTTTTTGTTGTGGTCTTTTTTTTTTTTTTTTGGACATAAAAACCATGCCTGTAGAACAGTGATCCTTTGGAGGGAAGATTTAATTTTAGGCCAGTACCCTTCTCAGAAAATGGTGTACAGAGAAGTACTCTTGGCTCTTCTCCTGCTACCCTCAAGACAGGAAATTTCAGTTTCTCTTTGAGATGGATGTTTGACTCCAGAGATACCTATCAATGCCTCTGTGAGTCTCATTTAGATACTCCATGCAGTCATACACATGAGCACCACATTCCTTATACATAGAAAGGCAAAAACATTGTCCCTGTTCAACAGGGACAAAATATCAATAATTATATAGATACAAATTGTATACAGAGTATGAACAAAGTAATGGCAATTTGGGAAGGGGGAGGCACTATAATAGGAGTCTAAGAATTACAAATGATTCTGAGTTAACTGATAGTTGATCTGAAAATGAATCTTTGGAGAAATGTATCTTGTCTTTAGTGGATTCTTAATAAATGTTTGTTTAATTGAATTCAGGAACATATCATTAAAAAAACATTTCAGTAAAGAGTATAATGAATAAAATGTCTTCTTTGGCTATACATACATATGCAAACACATACTCATTAATAATAATATTAACAAAGTGATTTAAGGTTTGTATTTTATGTGTGTTTTCTTGGTTGATCCTCACAACAATCTCATGGGGTAGGTGCTATAATTATCCTCATTTTACAGAGAGAAAACAGAGAAGTTGAAAGAGGTAAAATAATTTGCCAAAAGGACACAAAGCTTAGTAACTGAGATGGAATTTGAATTCAGGTCTTTTTAATTACAAGTCTAGTGTTCTTTCTACTATGTTTCATAGTTGAGATGACTTAGGTTCAAATATTGCACCTGTAAGTTTTGATAGAGGCTTTTAATCTTCTGTTAGGTATCTAACATTGTTTGGTCTCAGTTTATTTGTACAACAAAAGGAGGCATAGTAGACTACTGTGGAGTTTTGAAGGGGAAGATAAAGGGTCAGGTAGAAAATTCAGGGTAGGCTGATAGCCAACCTATTCCCTTGGCCACTCGGCTCTCTGTAGTTTTGCTGCCCATGAGATATTCCAGAGTTCTGAAATGAAATTACTCTGGATTCATTGAGTTTGTTATCATTAATAGACAGATCAATCCTACAATTCCTGTTTCATTCCTTCAATGTCTACAGCTTCAGTCTAACTTGTTCTTGTTGCTGAACTGGAAATTATGGAGCCACCTTGATTGAATCTCCAAGACAGTCTGGGAATTAATAAAGGACTCTTACCCCATTTATTGAACTACCTTCAGAATATATTCCAGGTTTCAGTTCTAAATATCCTCCACTTGGCCTTAGAATTTCAGAAAAACACAGAGGGCATCTACTAGCAGACCATTCAAGACTTAATGAAACAGGGTCAATCTTGCTGAAACATAGAGGTAAGTATAGTTGAAAATGAAAAACAGGGTTAACACTAGACAAAATATTGGTTTGAAATAGCCTAAATCTTAGAAAAACAAGCTAAGAATTTTGGAGGAATCTTGTGATTAAGGGGATTGCTTCTTGATTCTTCTATAGTTTGTAGGTTTATTGAAATTGAAAGAACAGGAAGAAGACCAGATTTTTAAAAACTGCTGAAAAAACTTTTTGTCGTGGGCAAGACAATATCAACACTCAGCTGAAGATTGGGAAAAGGTGGTTTTTATTGATAAACTTCATTTCTGATCCAAGACTGTATCGAAATTCTCATCTGAAGAAGTCTAACAATAATATTATAATAAGAATAAGAATTTCACATCATCAGACTGATCAGACTGTAAAACATTCGCACAAAAAACTGGTTTGAGTTTTTTTTACTTCACAAAGGACTGGAAGTCTTATCCCCTTTGAGGGAATGATACACACACGCACGCACACACAATCACACACACACACACACACACACACACACACACACACTTTGGGAAGTAGAATTGTTAGAATTGCAGAACTTCCTAAATGAAAATGGAATACTACAATATGATCTTGCATCATGTCACCAATCATAAAAAGATTATGGGTTATGGAGGGATAGAACTCCTATCCAAAAATGACTACTCAGAGATCACTCAGTAGAAGACAGAAAAGTTATTAAAAATCTCTAGAGGATGAGCCATCCCATCGCGCAATAAGAAAGAGAAAGCTCACGGAAGGAGAGCTAAAGAAGTAGTATAGCTTTTATACAAGAAATTACATCACAAGTAAGAGAGCATTAAGAAGGGGAGGGGGAGGCATTAAGTTGTTGCTATTTGGAGAGATTGGAATGGAAGGTTTCAGGGAAATCTCCTGATTTCTAGAAAACAGAAAATCAGGCCTTCAGGCTTAATCAAGCAGATAGTGGTCCAGCTAATAGACTACATATCGATAAATGTCAAATACCAATAAATGTCATCAGCTCAGGTTAAGTAAATATGTTTCTAGCTGGCCAAGGCTCAAGTAAATATGAGCCTGCGCATATTATACAAGTCATAGGGGAAACACAGAAATAATGAAAATAAAATACAGAAAAAGAATTCATACATTCCTGTAAGTCCTTCACCTTATCTCTCTCTATTCCATACAGGTTATAATAAGACGAGGTTTGGAAAAAGTCAAATGTTTGTCAATGGTATACTTAAAATTCAATATAAGTATAGGTTCTTGATTAAGAATTAAAGAATATCTCTTAAAATCTTGTGAACTCAATATCAAATCATGTGAAGAAGGTACAACAAAAGGGTATATTGGATATGATTGTAGCCCTTCAATGATGGAATTGGGCAGAGCTTAGGAGTTTTATTTTGGAAACCTTTAACCCCTCTGGCTTAATCAATTATTTACCTCTAAATAAATCTCCTTATTTCGAGGAATTGTGTGATTTCTCATAAAATCGTTAACTAAGGTAGACTGAACCTATAGCCTAAGTTTTAGTTTATGAAACTGATGGGTTTGGGAAAAATGAAATTATTTGTTCAAACATTACAAAATTATTTGTTCAAACATTACAATAGATTGCTCATATCAGATCAAGCAAGCATTTGCAAACATTGCCTAAGTTTACGTGGTCAGCTTGTTACAAACACATCTGCAATAAGTCAACTATATTTGGCTTGACTAGATTTTAACAAACCTTTGCTACTTCCATCTGAGTGGCCAGTGAAAATTAACCAGATGAGGGGAGAGAATCACTGGTTCCTGTGGTTTTTGACTATTTAAATCATCTCTTGGCCTTTGTAAAATCAGCACTCCTTTCTCTGAGACTCCACTGAGAGGAATGCTCACTTCTCTTCTGAGAATCTAAAAAATTTTATGGTCTTTGAAAAATCTCTGAATAATCATTTTGAGTAAGGAATTGTGTTGCACACAGGGTGAAGGCTGTACTTACACAATTAGACTCTTCTGAGATGCTTAAGATGAAATTCAAGAGGTGCATTCCTAGCAGTAAGGGATTTGTGGGAGAAAAAAGGAGAGAGCTCATCTTCTTGAGGGTTCAAGTAGGTATACAATATTTGAAAAGAAACTAGTATTTCTTTATGTTGCGTAATTTTTTTTAAATATAAAAAGTTGTAAGCCTTGTCTTCCTTCAATTAATTTAAGTATTTTGCTTTGTCATGGGTAATTGAACAGAACTACATTTCTTCTAATTCTGCCTGGCAGAGTCTTTGAGATGTATTTATATAAAGATAGTCATAAGAATTTTTTGTTTGTTTGAGGAGACTGTAGATAACTTTGAAAAGAGCAGTTTTAGTTGAGAGTAGGCAGGGATAATGAGTAGCTAAAACCCTGGTAGCCTGAAATGATGATGGTATCATTCACAAAAACAGGCATTTGGAAGAAGGGGAGATGTTTGGGGAAAGTAAGGTAAATACAACCTACCCTTGACTGTACTTTGCTACTCCCTCTCATTTCCTGAAAAATGAAAATTAGGATGTCTTCATTTGCCTAGAGCACATATTCAACTCCTTCAATGGGACAGAGTATAATAGTTTTGCTTGAATGTTTTGTAAGGTCCCTTGGTTATCTTGTAGGGTCCAAGGGTCGTCTCTTGGAGAGCAAAGGAGACCACTGGATTTGGGGAAGGAAAAGAGAAATGTTGAATGGATTGGATCAATCATGTTGGAAAAAAGTCTATAACTAATAATAGGAGGTATTCTTGAAGTCATTTTACATCTTCCTGCTTGGAAATCCCTGCAATAAAATAGAACATCATTCATTATGCTATTTTTGGTTGTTTTACCAGGTATTGCTGGACTTTGAATTGAATCAAAACTATAGCTCCTTTAAGGAGAAGGTTGCACTTTCTCATACAAGTTGGCCTGTTCTGAGATGAACAAAATGAACTTTAAGATCTGTATTCCTATTATTGTTCTGTAAGAAATGACCAGCAGGATGAATACAGAGAGGCTTGGAGAGACTTACATGAACTGATGCTAAGTGAAATGAGCAAAACTAGGAGACCATTATATACTTCAACACGTATTCTAACAGAAGTGGATTTCTTCAACAAAAAGACGATCTAACTCAGTTTCAATTGATCAATAATGGACCGAAGCAGCTACACTCAAAGAAAGAACGCTGGGAAATGAATGTAAATTGTTTGCATTTTTGTTTTTCTTCCTGGGTTATTTTTACCTTCTGAATCCAATTCTCCCTGTGCAACAAGAGAACTGTTCGGTTCTGCATACATATATTGTATCTAGGTATACTGCAATATATTTAACATATATAGAACTGCTTGCCATCTAGGGGAAGGGATGGAGGGAAGGAGGGGAAAAATCGGAACAGAAATGAGTGCAAGGGATAATGTTGTTAAAAATTACCCTGGCATGGGTTCTGTCAATAAAAAAGTTATCATAAAAAAAATCTATATTCCTAACAGGAAGGGGTTAGGGGAGAAAAGAGGAGGAAGAGTTCTGCTTCTTGAAAGTACATGCACAAACATAAGGAAAAAAAAAAAAAAAACTAGTATTTCTCTTTAGTGAATACTGTAGCTGTTTCTGCATTACAGTACAAAATTTTACTAGATACATTTTGGTGCTTGTGACTTAAGAACTGCTTGAGTACTTTTTCTTTAAAGGCTGAATGGAGCGGGGGAAGGGATGTGTTTCTGCGGAGGTCTCTTTGAAGGATGTTTTATAGGTTCTGCACGTGTTCAGTGAAGCCGAAGTTCCAGGTTGCCTAATACGAATAGCTCAAGAACAACATCCTCAACTCCAGATAGTAACTGGACCTTGCCTGCAATCCTTTGGACTGCATTTTCTTCCTGGTTCGTGGTAGCCGTGTAGGGATAGCTTATTAGGACTGGAAGGTGGACCAGAAAATGGGGGGAGAAAAGAAATTTCCCACACTTCTCTGCTTTTATCTGAGGGCACAGTGGAGTATGGCTAGTTTTTGTCAGCATAGGAGGAAAATGCAGTGTTTTCGAAAAACTATAAAAGCTCCAAACTACATTAACATGCCCAAAAAACTATGGAAATGATGAACAAATCTAAACTATTCCCCTCCTCCCTTTTAAATTACTAACAAAACTGGATTGGCCGAAAGAAGTCGAATGGCTAAGAATATAATTTGTTTCGTACCTTTGTCTACAGTTAGGAACTAGCCTTCTAGCGTAGTCCTTCATATGGTTGCAAATAATTCCAACATCTTCCCCACCCCCTTGGCTTAGCTAAAAGAATGACGGGATGGTGCTGAAACCGCCACAGAAGAGCCTGAGTTACAACCTCCCCCACCCCTCTTCTTTTCCCATTCACTAAGAATGAAGCGGGAAGACCCGTTTCTTTTAGTAGTCCTATTCTCCAGTGAGGAGAAAAGGGGACGAAGCTTTTCTGCAGCCGAAAGCTCTCCCACCTTCACGCAGCCGTTAAGGCACACAAGCAAGACAGTCTCCACTCCACTGCCACCTCTTGCTGGACACGCAGGGAAGCCTTCCTTCCTCCCGACTAGCACGCGTACCTATTGACCCTTCCTCCCATTGCCCCCGGCATCGTTGCAGGAGCGCCCCTCCCAGGCAAAAGCACCCTTCCCCCTTCTCCACCGCTTCTCCCCTATTCTCCCCATCCCTTTCTATCCCATCTCCGCCTTATTCTCCCTCATTCCGTTCGCCGTGACGTTTCACCGGCGCGCGCATGCGCCTTGCATCCCTTCCATTCCCCTTTACTCTCCCGCCGCCGCCTCCTGGAGAGGTGGGGGGTAGAGAGGGAAAAGGGGGGCGGGGCCAGTGGTTCTGGAAGCCGCGGCCGCTGTTGCCGCTGCAGCGGCCCGAGAGGGGGAGAAAGAGAGAGAGAGAGAGAAAGAAAAGAAGAGAGAGGGAGGCTGGGGTTGTGGGGGAAGGAAGGAATACGAGTAGGTGGTGAAGTGTGTGTGTGCGTGTGTGTATGTGCGTGTGTGTGCATGTGGGGGAGTCATTCGCGAGGAGCCGCGGAGGAGCTCGGAGGAGGAGGAGGAGTCGTGCGGCGGCAGCTCCTCACCGGGATCCGGGACTGAAGAAGGGAGAGTGATCGCTGGCCGCCGCCTTCCCATCCACACCCCACCTCGGGTCGGCCCCCTCCCCTCGCCCACGGCGCGCGCTCGCTCGCTCACACACCCCGGGCGCGGCGGCGCGAGGAGGAGGAAAAGGAGGAGGAAGAGAAGAACGAGGGGGGGGGAGCGGCGTCTTTGCCCCCGCCTCTTACCGTGACCGCCCCCCCCCCCCCGCCCGCCGTGAGAGTCCTTCATGGTCCTTCCCCGGCCCCCCCGCTAGCCCAAGGAGCCGCCGCCGCCGCCGCCGGGCGGTGGAGAGAGCGGGGCGGGCGGGCGGGCTGGGAGGCGCCGCCGCCCGCGAACGCTGCAGGGAAAGGTGCGGCTGGGCAGAGGCGGACGAGAAGAGGGGCTGCCGCGGCGGTCGGTCCACGGAGACCGGAAGGAGGCGGCGGCCCCGCGGCCCGGGCTCTGCCGCCGCTCGCCTTACGGGAGGATCCTTCCCGGTGATCCCCTGGCCGGGGGACGAGGAGGAGAAAGGAGGAGTCTTGCTGCAATTTCACCAAGAATCCTCCTTTGCCGTCGTCGCCGCAGGTTCTGGATTTAATATCGTGTCGGACCGAACCTTCCTGGATCGAGAGGGTGAAGAAAAGAGCCCCACAGAGGGTAGTGTTTCAAAACAAAAAACAGCAACAACAACAAAAAAGCAAAAAAACATTGTTTTTGGTGGTGACTCTTTTTTTGGACCACTCCCCCCCCCTCACCCTCTCTGTTTGATTTCCCCTCTGGACCATGGCCGACGACGACGTGCTGTTTGAGGATGTGTATGAGCTGTGCGAGGTGATCGGCAAGTAAGTCCTCCCCTACCTTGGGGAGGGGGGTGAGGGGGAGCGTGTATGTGAAAAAATGCATTTCCAGGATCTCCTGGTCCGCCCTGCTTTCTCCACTCGCGTTCACTCCCCGCTTGCCGCCTCCTTTGGTAATTCCCGTACTGGAGTATTTATAGACCCGTACCTGAACCCTCGAGGTCGAGCTTTGCATCCCCTCCCACCTCTTCCCCACCTCCCTCCTGCTCTTCCTCCCTTCCTAATTTTGTGATGTGTTGGGGGAAGTGGGTAGGGAGAAGGGGGCGGAATGATCCGATTATTTCATTTCTCCCGGCACCCCCCATTCCCCCCACTTCGTATGATTTAGGTCCGAAGTGAAATCTGCTGTTTACATTATATCTGACGGTTGCACATGGCCTTGGCGGAACTGACTTGATAGTTGCTCCCTGTGAGCAGTGTTGATTATTGGTAACATCTAACCTACCCGAAGCCTAGATGATAAGCTTGCATTTTTGTTAATTATTGAATGGGTCGGGGTGGGGGGCGCCGGCGGCGGCGGCGGTGGCGGGGAAGCGAACTTTACTGTTTCTTGATTTGTGAGGTGTATCGACTGGATTTAATATATGCCTTTGTGTTCACCCCATGACCATATTGGAAGTGATCGTTTAAGCCTGGTTTCCTTCAGTTTCTGCCGATCTCATAGCCTGCCTAGATTAATTAAGATTAAAGGGAGACTGAATTCGAGTTTTTAATAGCTTGTTATGCAACAATTATTCAGACAAATGTTCATTGCTTATATCAAACTGAAGTTGTAATAGGGTTTTTTTTGTTTGTTTTGTTTTGTTTTGTTTTTAGCTTGGGAAAGATAGATATCTTATTTGAGTCACTTGTTTGGTGTAGTATATAACAGTGACAGGCAAAGTTCTCATCCTTTTTATCTTGGTTGTGTAATTACACTAGGAAAAAGCAAAGGAATCAGATTAATAACAGCTGATTAAATATTAAATTTGTAGTAATTCGTTTATTTCCCCCATCCTTTAAATTCATTTTAATAGTTTTCTTTTTATACTAGTTTAAATGCATAATTCTGTTTAATGAATTTGTGAATGAAATATAGATTTGAGGTTGATTTTATTTTAGTTATGCATATAATTTGCACGTACATTTAGAAGTTTGGATGGCAAGATGTGAAGCTGTTTTCTCTCAAAAAAATTTGACATTGATTTTGGGGGGAGAATGCTTTATTTTTTTTAGGATCTAGAAATGCTAATAAAGTCTGAGATCTGTTAGAGAAGCTACCTTTAATTGAAAGTTTTCGGGAAAGGGCACTGACTAAATTCAGTAAATCTGGATTAAAATCCTGCTTGTGGTGTTTAGTATCTATGTTACCTTGGGCAAATCACTTAAATTCTGTGGACCTCAGTTTCTTCATCTGTGAAAAAGAGGATTGGACTTTAGATGTCCTCTGAGGTGGACAGCTCTAGATCTCTGATCCTCTAGTATTAACTCCAAGAATATCAAAAAGAATAATAGGGGGAGGGAACCTGTTTTTTTTTCCTAATCTCTAAATTTCTTGATCCTAGCAGATATTTGGGGCATTTGCCTCCTCACTCTATCCCTGCTATACTCTATACCTTCTTTACAAAGTTGAGTACTTGAAGTTGTTTTGGTTTAAGTTACAGGTTTACAGTGACATATTTTATCTGTTTCATTAATTCTTGTGTATGAAGAATGAATATACTGAAGATGCTAAGTTATTACTTTAGGTGGTAAATTCAGCTATTACATTATACTTTAATCTTAGATGATGAAATTGTGAGTAAGCTTACACAGTTTACTTTACACAGTAATATGCCAACATGTTTTTGTTTAACCAACTAGTAGTATATCCTAATATTCTCCACAAGTGGTGGCACTGTAATTATTTGAAGGTTTAGAGGTTTCAGAAAATAGTGTCTTATTAGAATAAAAAATGAAAGTATTTTAGGTATATGCAGAAAAGTCAAGAAAAATAAAGACATGGTGGTGAATTTTGTATAACACTTTATATATATGGCTAAATGTGGCTTCAAATTCGGGCTTTGCTACAAGTGTGATCTTAGGCAAGTCACTTAACTTCTCACTTTAAGCCTCAGTTTCCTCAAATATAAGATGAGATAAGGACTAGAAGATTGTTTTCAACTGACAATCTATAATCATCGATGGTACTCAACAAGGTTAGGGCCTATTTAAAATGGAATTATTTTTGGCACACAGTATTCTGATTACTCGATATTATTTTTGCTCCTTCTCCCAACCCTCCCAAGCCCAAAGAAAGCTTGAGAACAGTTCAACAAACTAATCAGTTAATTTTAGAGTTGCCTCAGAGGAGAAGCTAGTTCTGAAGTGATACATTTTTTGAATCTACTGTCTTAATTCTTCTGAAGAATCAAATCTCATTGAAATCCATGGAAAACAAAAATTTCATCTGAGCTTTGTATTGGAAGAGTGCCATTTATTTTCTCTGATTCCTTTAGTGAATTCTCCACTGTTTTCAAGACAGCATTATGAAGAAAGAAGGTAATGGTGGTGATTCTTGACCTTTGGAAGGTTTGAGAGAGTTTAAGTAAATCTTTGCAACATGTATTGAAACTAACTTAGGAATTGTCTTTAGACACTTGACAGCACATTTTTTTTTTTCCTGGTTTGTGTTGAACTATTAATTAAAAACAAAACAAAACTTTGAAGAAACTCACAGAGAGGGGGCTGAAAGTATACCAATATTGTTATCTAGGTTCTAAGATAGAATATAATTTTTGTTTCTCTCTCTTATAAGTTGTTTGGAGAGTTATGACATAGAGTTAACTGTCTTTTAAGCAAGTCTCTTCGTCAGGTCCACAAACTTATGTTTATTCACTTGTTTAACACACATTTATTGAATTTTGTTTTGTGTAAGACTCTTAGGTACAGTAGAAATATATCTATTCTGATACACTTTGAGCATGCTTTAGGAGGTTTGAGTGTTTCCTCTAGAGAATATCCTTTCATAGTTTCTAGGAATGTTAACTTGCAAGTTTTTTCAATAACTTTTGAATAGGAATGAGCTGGAGAAAATTTTCTCAGAAACATTTTTTTACCTTTATAGTTATTTTGAGTAATTAATTTGAGATAAATACTTGCGTAAGTCAGGACATTATTTGAATGCCTCTGTTTTCCTATGGGTTACTTAGATTGGAAATATTTCTCCAAATTTTAAGAGCCAAATACTCTGTTTTATCAGCTAATATTTTTGAAGGACCAAAAATTTGGTTATAATGATATGGATCTTGACTATTTGCAGGCTTCCTGGTTAGGAAAATATAGTAATTGCTGGTAAGGTCGGGAGATAAAAATTGAAGATATTTGAAAATTTTACATATTTTTATTGTACTTTTATTATACTTGATGCATATGTAACTATGTAACATATTGTACTTTTATTGTAGTTGATGCATATGTAACATTAATAGATGGGTACTATTTTTCCATAAAGAAACTTGAGGTGGTTGTTGCAATAAAGGCATAAACTCCCTTATTGATAGCTGTTTTAAGGAAAGGGAAACAACAAAATGCTCATAATGCATATCTATCATCACATTTTGTGAAAATAAGTTAATAAATATAAAGTCTTATTTCATCTCTTATCAGCATCCTCTTTCTCCCCTCCCCCTCTTGACAGGATTCAGAGCAAGACCAAAGTTAACAATAAAGTTAATAACAACAAAGCTTGTTCAGGTAGATAATATTTTAAAAGGCTTAATTTGTGTATGTAATACTTCATATTTGGGGGAGTTGCTTTCTGAAAGCTAAAAACGTTTTCTTATTGTAGATACTGAATTGAAAACATGCTTTCTTAATTGTAGGTACAAGACAGAAATTTTATTTTCTGTGTAAAATCCAGTCTTTCCTGGATGATGATAACCAGGCCTCTGTTAAACTCTAGGGGTTCAAAGAAAGGCAAAACCAATTCCTCCCCTCAGGGAGCATATATTGTAATGGAGAAAGAACATGTGAAAACCATCACACACTTAAGAGATATTCATGGAGTAAATTGGAGATAATCTCAGAAGGAAGGCACTGTAGGGGTACATATTGGAGGTAATGAACAAGGGAAGAAAAAAAAGGACTCTTAATGGAAGGTGGTTTTTGAGAAGAATCTTGGAAGAAGCTAGGAGGCAGAGATGAGAAAAGAGAACATTTCAGCCATGGGGTAGAATAAACCAGTGAGAAAGCTTGGAGTCTGCCGATGAAGTGTCATATTTCAGGAACTGTCAGGCTGGTGTTCTGGATCCTAGAGTGTCTGGATCAGACAAGGTAATAATACAAAGAATCCAAATTGGGAAGGATTTTAAAAGCCAAATAGATTTTTTTATTTGTTCCTGAAGGTAATAGGGAGCCACTGGAATTTGTTGAAGGGAAATACCATGTTCAGATGTATGCTTTTGAGATTATTTTGGCAGATTAATAGAGGAATGACCTGGAGTAGGAAGAGATGTGAGGCAAGAAGACCAATTAGTTGTCTTGAAATATAGTCCAAGTGTGAAGGGATGAGGGCCTGCTCCAAGGTAGTGCCTGTGTCAGAGGAGAGCAGGGGAAACACATGAGATAGAAATGACAGGACTTAACAGATTGGTTAGGGTAACTGAGAAGGAAGAATCAAAGATGAGTTGCCAGCTGGGATGATTGGGAAGATGATAGGGCTCTCAATAGTTAGAAGACATTAGTGGATTAAGTAACAAGATTCAGGAAGAATTTTTGGGGAAAGATAACAAGTTGTGTTTTAGGTATAATGAATTTAAGATGTTTATAGGACATCCAATTGGATGTTCACAGAGAGCTGGAGATCAGGAAAGAGGCAGTTTCATAGATAGGATGGTATGTATGGAAGAAGGAAGACCTGAGCTGAAATTCTGCTTTAGAAACTAGCTTTGTGACTTTGCACAAGTCACTTAACCCTTTTGAAGTTTCAATTTTCTCTTATGTAAAATGGAAATGATAATAGTACCCATCTTACAAGGTGGTCTCCATCTTGAAGATAGAGAAAGAGAACAGGTAAAAAGCACTTTGTAAATCTTTAAAGGCAATATATTATTAGAAGACATTACTATTATTATTTTAGGTTCTGTCTGGCTTTTCTGTGCCTTTAATTTTCACATTGATACATTTCATCTAATGCTAACATGGAGACTAATTGTCTTAACAACAGAGCAGGGATTGCTTCTATAATATTTATTAATAATGATGATTGTCTATTGTCATGACAATTTAATATGAACTATTTCATTAATTTAATGTAGATTGCGTGTAGTGCAGTCTATTTAAAGGAGTAGGTGAAGTTACTTTATGCATTTGAAATTCCCTATTTGAAATATTAATAATATAATGTAGCAGGAGACAAATAAAATCACTATATTTACTAGTTCAATGATTCTTTTTTGTCTAAGGAACACTTTACACTCTTAAAAATTTTGAGGCTATCCCAAAGATCTTTTGTTTAGGTGAGTTATGTCTGTCAATATTTAACATATTAGAATTAATATGTCTTAGTATCAATTTGAAAATATCATTTGAAAACCATTTTGAACCTCCTGATTTTGGGAGTTCCCTGGACCACACTTTATGAACTGCTGTAGTAGATCATACTGAAAAAAATTCAATTTTAAAATTGTCTTAAATAATTTAGACTTTTTCATATTGCCTAGAAAAATGGGTTTCTAATAACATCCTACTGGGAATATTAGGTTATTTTGACATCTTTCTAAATATGGTAATGCTAGTTTTATATATTAGGAAAATGGATACCTTTACTAATTGAATTGTATGTGTGGGATGAAATTTTTAGACTGTATGGAAAAGAGTAAATTTAATATTGCCATTTTAATTATATTGGCATGGTTCAACCGTGAATAATAATTATTTTTTCAATTATTTATTTTTAATTTGCCCTCTATTGGACAACAAATAATTCATGATTTCTTGAAATATAATATTCATGCTTTTTTGTTGTTTTGCTCCTTAGGGAGTTAGATAGTTCTTAAATTATTTCTCCTTAACCTCTTTTTCAGTTCATTTGTTTTTGATAGTAGATACATTACATTTTTTATTCTAATTTTTTAATCCTTTGATTTTTGTTTTTACATTTTCTTCCCTTTATGCAGTCATTGATGTATAAATTTTTAGATCCATCCTAATATTATGAGATGCATTACTTGACATTTCCTTTGAACTATTAATTTTCCTTCCAATTCTTTTGTCCAGAACTTTATTTTACTTTCCATTTCTTTTTTCTTTTTTCTTTTTTTTAAAGTCTCTTGCTTCATTTGTTCCAAGTATTCTTAATAATTCCCATGGTCAAACTATCTTTTTCTATAACGTTATGCTTGTAGTTTTTTTTTTTTTTTCTTTTTTCTATTTCTTTTTCTGGGTTTGTTTCCTTAGGTATCTCTGGATTCATACTATTTCTTAAATTTTAAAAAAATATATTTTTTCAAATAACGAGGTGTTTTTTTTTTATCTCCTTCCAACCTTTTCCCCCTTATTAAAGGAAAGAAAGGAAGAGAGGGAGGAAGGAAGGAAAGAAGGAAGAAAGGAAGGAAAGAAAGAAAAGAAAAACCAAATCCTAGTAACAATATACAATTTCCCCACATTGGCCAAAATCTTCTTTTGCATCTTGAATCTGTTGCTTTTTTTTTTGTCAGGATGTAGATTATATTCTTCATTAGTCCTCTGAAATGGTCATTGCCTTGAAAAGAATTCTCAAATATTTTGAAATTGTCTTTTCATTGTTTTTATTATGTGTTTTTTTCCTTCCTTCTGCTTACTTCATCTTGTATCACTTCATACCATTTTCCCCAGGTTTTTCTGAAAACTTCTTTTTCATTTCTCATGATGCAGTAATATTCCATAGTTTTATGTTGTTCAGTCGGTTTTCAGTCTTGTCTAGCCCTTTGTTATTTCATTTAGGGTTTTCTTGACAAAGATATTGGAGTGGTTTGCCATCTCCTTGTCCAGCATATTTCACATATGAGGAAACTGAGGCAAACAGGGTTAAGTGACTTGTCCAGTCACATAGCTAGTAAGTGTCTGAGGCCAGATGGACTCAGGAAAATGACTTTGCATGTTTGGGATCCAGTTTTTGCTACTACAATGAGTATCTCTAAATATTTTTCTACATGATTTTTTACTCTTTAATCTCTTTGGATTCTAGATCTACTAGTGATATCACTGGGTTGAATAGTATGCAGATTTTAGTAACTTTTGGGGGTATTGTTTCAATTAGTTTTCCAGAAAAATTGGACCTTTCCATAACAACCATTAGTGCATAAATACGTACTTGTTTTCCCACAGATCTTCCAATATTTTGTCGTTTTATCTTTTTTTGTCCATTTTGTCAATCTAATAATGGATGTGAGATAGAATCTCAGAGTTGCTTTAATTTTCACTTCTCTAAATATTAGTGATTTGGGGCATTTTTCTATTTTGTACACATTGAGCTTGAGAAACCTAAGGAATGTTGAATTTAGAGCATCCAGTATCAGAGGTCCTCAAACTGCGGCCCGCGGGCCAGATGCAGCAGCTGAGGACGTTTATTCCCCTCACCCAGGGCTATGAAGTTTCTTTATTTAAAGACCCACAAAACAAAGTTTTTGTTTTTCCTATAGTCCGGCCTCCAACAGTCTGAGGGACAGTGAACTGGCCCCCTATTTAAAAAGTTTGAGGACTCCTGCAGTAGATAGTTGGTGATACAGAATTGGAGCTATGTAGATAAATGAGAATGAAGTTCAGGTGTCAAATACCCACTCCCTGGCTACTTGGAATTCCTGATTATGAGAGGATTTTCAGGTAACTTTTTCCCCCTTAGACGCTATCACATTCATTTTCCCTTTTCTTTCTGTTCTTTTCTTAAGATTATCAAGACATAACAGAATCACTTCCAGGCCTTGTCTAACTGGATTTCCTCTATGAACTCTGATGATGATAAAAGTTCAGAGGAGGAATGTAAGCATTTTATTCTTGTTTAGTCGTTGATCATTGTTCCTTCATGATTTACCTTTTTAAGTTCCTATTTATTCCTGTGCTTGAACTTCACCTTTTATCTGCAGCTCTGGTCTTTTCCTTAGGAGTACTTGAAGTTCTCTATTTCATTAAAGGGCCTTTTTTTTTTTTTCCTCCACTGTAATATTATACTATTTTGCTAGGTAAGTTATTTTTGGCTGTTAAATCCATATTTTTTGTCTTCTGGATTACTGTGTTCCTAGTTTTCTGCTGTTTTTAGTGGTGGCATGTCTGATCCTGACTTTGTCTCCTTGATACTTGGATTCTTTTCTTTCTGCCTCCTTGGGATATTTTTTCTTTGACCTAGAATCTTAGAATTTTGTTCTTGGGAGTTTTCATTTTGGGGTTTCTTTCAGGAGTTTTCCAGTAGATTCTTTTTATTTCCACATTGCTTTCTGATTTTGAGAGATCTTGGCAGTTTTTTTTTTTAAGATCTCTTGAAAAATTTGTCTTAATTCTTTTTTTTTTTTTTTTTTTTTTTTTTGGACATGGCATTCACATAATCCAGTGGATCAAACTTTTTTTTTTTTCTTAATTTGTTTTTGGAATCAGTTTTTGCTATGAGAATCTTGGTATTTTCTTTGATTTTTTTCAGCCTTTTTCATTTTGTTTTAATATTTTCTATTGCCTTATGAAGTCATTGGTTTCTGTTTAGTCCATTTTAATTTTCAAGAAGAAGTGCTCATTTCTCTTTCAGTTTTTTTTTCCTTAAGTGCTCTCATTCCATTTATAGAAACATTTTTTAGCTCTTTTTATAAAAAACACTCTTGCTTCTTCTCTTCTAGGAATTCTAGTAGAGTTTGCACATATAGTTGATTTTTGCCATAAAAATCCATTTACCTCTTCATTAGCGTATAGAAGAGTAGATAATTTGGGTGAAGTGTAGGACTCAGTGAGTGTAGCTCTTATCATCTTGTTTTGCTCTGCAATGAAATAAGGTTCTCCTCTGAGGGTGTAAGGGAAAAGATATTTTGAGAATTCTAAGGAAAAAAAGTTTGGAATTGCCTTTGTTGGGTGATTTGAAGGATCTATTAGGGAAGATTAAAAGAGTTTCTTTGTTTCTGTGTGGGCCCATTTGTGATTAGATAAATTTATTGGAACCCAGTACACATTATTATGAGACTCTTTCTCAGTTCTAATCAAGGAACATACATAATTCAGTCATCTTTTATGCCAAAGGCTCTGTGATAGGACTTGGGAACAAGAAATTTGAGATCAGTGGATTATTTATCAAGCAATAAACATTTACTTAGCATCTACTTATGTTCCTGTACTAAGAACTGAAGATACAAAAAGAGGCAGAAGACAGTCCCTGCCCTCAAAACTAATGGAGACAAGAAATATATACAAACAAGTTAGAGACAGCATAAATAGGTAATAATTAATGGAAGGAAGACCCTTGAATTAAGTGGAGTTGGGAAAAATTTCCTGTGCAAGATAAGATTAATTGGGATTCAAAGGAAGATAAGGAAAGTAGTGGATAAAGATCTACAAAGAGAGCATCCCAGGTATGGGGAATAGGCAGAGAAAATGCCCAGAGCTGAGAGATGGAGTGTTTTATTTCTGGAACAGCAAGGGGATCATTGTCATTGGATCCCCAAAAAGTGTTTGGTTGGGGAGTAAGATATAAGATTGGAAAGGTAGGAGCAAGTTTGGTTATATAGGACTTTAAACACTAAATACAGAATTTTTGTATTTGATCCTTGAGATGATAGAGAGCCACTGAAGTTTAGTGAGTAGGAGAATGACACGGTTGGACCTGTGCTTTTAGTAAAATCATTTTAGTGACTTAATGGATGAAGGATTGGAGTGTTGAAGGACTTGGACAAGTGGACTCTTCAACAAGTTGTTTTAATAGTCTAGGTGTGAAGTGATGAGAGCCTGCCCTAGAGTGGTGGCAGTGTCAGAGAAGAGAAGGGGGCAGCTGATGAGAGATGTGACAGAGATGAAATCAACAGATCTAAGCGACAGATTAGCTATGGGGTGTGAGAGACAATGAAGCACTGAGCATAATTCCTAGGTTGGGAATTTGAGGGACCTGGGAGTTATTTTCTACTGAATAATGGTAGAAACTAGTTAAGAAAACAGGCGAGTTTTACATCCATAAAGACAACATTATGGTAAATATAAGTTTATTTCTGATTTTGTTATTTATAACAGTTTGCTGTTACTTTGTTTCTTATTGAACTTGGAGGATGTTTGACATTTAAGTACAAATGTACAATAGGTATGTGGCAATGGAGGTTTTGTCTTATTATTATTCCCTAATACATCTAGGGTTTTGGAACATATTCAAGCTTTCAAAACTAGCCTTATAGCAGAACTGATTGGTACTTTAGGTGTCTTTCTTGTAAATTTTTACTAGTCAGAGGGAAGTACATTTCCTTTTTTTTTTTTTTTTTTTTTTTTTCAGTAAGATTGTTAGGTACTTTAATGAAATTGCTGGATACCATGGTACCCTGGATTAGTTAGTTCACTTGAATATATGAGTGATCATATTGAAATGTAAAGTGCCTACCCCAAATGATTTCCCAATATATTGTATCTCTTCCTGTGATGATCCCAGACAGTAGTACAATTTCTGTTGTAATGGCTACAAGTTCTGCTAAACTGGTATTGAGCTATTTGTTTCCAAGCACATTCTTTTAATTAATGCCAGAGAGGTATTGTCAATACTTTTCTTAGGTTTTAGAGTTTTACTAAGTTATTTATTCAGATAAGGTGGCAAGTGTTTCTTTAAATCAGTTGCTGGTTCTTTGAATTAACTTTTTATCTGTAACATTTATAAAGAAGTATTTTCAATAAAGATTTTCTATAATTGTTATTTTATATAAATTAAATTGTTATAGAAGCATTCAAATTGCCAGTTTGATAAGTAAAGATGTGATTTTCTCATTTCATGCCCTGCACATATTGTAATTTGAAAAGATTAATCATAGAGAGCATTCTTTATATATATAGTAATAAATGCTATCTATCTATCTATCTATCTTACTATATAGAGAGAGTCCTGAGAATCAGGAAAGAGTGTTTTGTAGCTTTTCTCTTAGTGTTTATAATAAACATATTGTTATTTCCATTATTTTTATATATTGAACTCGTGAAATATTCATGATTCAATAAATGTATTAATAAAATTTTTATTTTTATTGTCTTTTTGCTATAGTTGGGATCAAAAATAGAGATAAAGAATTAGAGACTACATAGCACATCTTTGGGTTTTTTTGACTGGTGCTTTATTTTCTGTATTCAGAAGCTTAGGGAATTTTTCTTGTCTTATTTTTTAGATTATGGGGCTAGTTTTCCTTTCACTTATATTCATTTGGTAGGTATACAGTCTTTAAAATTGTCTCTATATATGGTATCTTGTTTTTGAGTCTAGTATGTGTGTTTGTAAAGATTATGTATTCTTTTAATGTTACTACTTTTTGCATCTCTTCCAGAGTATTCTTCACTTCAATATATTTGTATTCCCAATCTATTGTTCTCTCTTTTAATTTCTTTGGAGAGAGTTGCTATTGGAATTTAAGCTTTTCTATTCTGGTAATTATTTTTTTCTGTAATATAGTTATTATAAGGCAATATACTGCCAATTTGTTCCATTCTAACTTCTCTCAAGATTCTTATTTCTCTCTTGACACATTTTAGTTTATAATTCTGCCTCTTTTTAAAATTTTTTTTTGTTTTTTAGAGTTTAATTAGGGAAAATGTTTACTTTTTCACATTGTTGGTCATCTCTACTTGTGCTTTCCTAGTTGATCTTACCTGTTTGGCATCAGAAGTTAAATGTAACAACTGTAGAGGATGTGGGTGTGAGCTAAAAGTTATTATGATTTTTTTTTAACATTTTGATGAATTTCTGAAAAGCTTTTCGGGACTTGAATTTTGGTAAATAGAATATTTTGAATGTTAGGAAAACTTGATATTGAAAGAACTTTTGTAGTATGAAACACTTTACAATGTTACTAATTATTGCCATAGTTCTCTTTTAATTTTTTTCCTCTGTAAAATGGTAGAATGTAAAAATGGTAAAAATGTCTTTCCTCTTATAGGATATTTAAGAAGCTAAAATGAGATTATGAGATTGTGTCTCTGAGAATACTTTAAAAAGTATACATCATTATACCAAGTAGTGCATTAATACTATTTGATTTTCTTAAAGTGAAGCATACCTGTGTCTAATGCTGAGGGAGGCATATATTACTAGAAATGTGCTGTGATAATTTTTATTAATCTTCCATTTTTCCTTCTAGCCTCTTTATCCCCTACATTGTTTCCACAGAAATGAAGAACTCCCAGGAAGAGTTCTTGGTTTGTTTGGAAAGTGTCTCAGGAGAATTAAGATTTGTCCAGTACTTAGTCCATGGCTAGAACTATTGGCACCGTGTATGATCTAAAGTATTAAGTAAATTTTCATTTGGAATCATCCATGGCATATTCATTTTTTTTTCTATGACCTATTTTAAAGTACTAATGGATTTCCATATTCCCATATGTACAAGCATGGGGTATTTATTCTGCAGTCATTTTCTATATTCTGTTTTACCTATGGTGTCCTGCATGTATCTTTAGTACTTCCTTGTGTCTTTATTCATATTCTTTTATTTTGGACAACCTAAGAGTTTATGTGTCTATCCTTTCTTTCTTTCTGTCTGTCCTTTTTGAATAAGACAGCCACCCCCTATTGGTTTAGGGAGTTGCTATATATGTTGTGTAACAGGCCTAATATAGAATTGTCCAGCGATCATGCGATTCATTGTTAGGAGTCCTTGGAGACCAACCAATTATTGCAACAGGTGATCTAAACTATTTGAGACCTTGGTGACATTTCATGCCTTGCCACATATAATAAGTCTGAGTAGCCAAGGGAATAGAATTGTTTTGGAGCGAAGCAGTATGTTCTACATGTAAAGTATACATACTTTGTGGCCAGGAAACGATGGATGGGATATTGAATGAGGCTGTCCCCCTTCCAAGGCTGAAAAGAGGGAAGGTAATGAGTATTTATATAGTGTGTACTATGTGCCAGGCACTATGCTGAGTGCTTTACAAATATGATTTCATATGGTCGTCACAACAACCCTGAGAGGAGTGTGCTGTTATTCTTCCTATGTTGCTATTGAGAATAGTCAAACTAAGGTTTTTGCAGTTGAGAGAGTATGCAAAATAACAAAAGTTAAGTGATTTGTCCAGGGTCATATAGTTAAATTTCAGAGGCCAGATTTGAAGTCAAGTCTTCTTGATTCTAGGCCCAGCATTCTAGAAGTAGGACTTTGAATGCTGTGTCTGGGAATAGCAAGGCATCTATTTATCTTGGAATTAAATCCTATGTGAGGGGGGATCTGGAAAGATAGAGTGGGGCCAGATTTTGAGGGGCTTTAAATGTCAAACAGATGAGTTTCTATTTTAAGCTATAGTCAGTGGGGGAGTTAGTGTAGTTTCTTGACTCAAAATAGTGACATGATCAGACTTATTCTTTAGAAATGTTAATTTGGCAACTGGAGTATATTTTGGAGGGAGGAAAATTGGGATATAGAAAGAACAATCATGAGGTTATTGCTCTAATTTCAATTAATTACTGCAGAAAACTTAAGGATGAGGTTTTAGAAAAGATTATTACATTTAACAGTAAGGAGATTATTGGATGGAGAAGTTTCATTTGAGTGGATATTGGAAGCAAAATTGCAATTAGTTGGGAAATAAATAGGAAGTGTGAAAGTGAAATCAGTATAACTATAGATTCATAAAGCTTTTCTGGGGCTTTGGCTTTGAAAATAGAAATATAGGATGATAGTCTTATGTGGAGTTGTGGTTTTATTTTTGTTGATGGAAAATCTGTTGTAATGGTGGTTATTTGCCCTTTCTTCTCGAAGATGACCATGACTGCAGGAAGGTGATGCCATGACATGCAAGTGAGTTGGATTTAAGTAAGAATGAGCTGTGCCAAGTCATCAGTCTCATTTTCTCCTCCAGAGGCAAGATATAGATTAGGACAACTGGAGATGATCCTGCATGCTAAGCAAGTTTTTGAAAGGGCCATTCATGGAGCTTGTGGATCTGGAAAAGTTGAAAATTAGGGAGAGAAGAGAGATGAGTGAAGTGGTAGATTCTAGGTGGAGCTGTGAAGATAGGGGATCTGGTGATAGCAAGGGGAGAGGACCACTTCTTCAGAGATTAGCAAAGGAGGGTGAAGTTGAGGATCAGAGGCGATTTGAAATGGGGAATTGAGGGATAGAGGGAGTTTTTGATAAATGGCCTCAGGTATTGGGTACTGGGGCCAGTAGTAATAAAGGGCAGGTGATGAAAGAATAAAAATTGCACACAGCAGTTAGGATTCCCAGTTGATATTGGATAATATAAGTGGAACAATTGTGTGATATACTCCAACTGTATTCAGTTGCAAAGTATGGAGAGAAAGGTGATTGTGGTTGTAATTGAAGCTTGGGACTTGGAGAGGGATGCACTAGAAACATATTGGGAGCCATAATACATGTGAAGTTGAAGTAATTTTGAATGGAGAAAAGTGAAGCTAGACTGGAAGGTGTAAAAAGTGGAGTAATTGTAGGTCAGGTGAGAACAGGGAATGCTTATGAGAACTGAGGTACAAGGAGAACTGTGGAAAGACAAGAGAAAATGGTCAGAGAAATTTCAGACAGGGAATTATAGAGATGAAATTTTTTTTTTTTTGATGTTGGTGAGATCAGATATATACTATCTCACAATCTCTTGTGTTTGGCGAAGGTGTGCCTTAAGTGTCTCATATAAGTCTTCAAAGTAGGAAGAAAATGCACTTGAGGGAACAGCAGCATCTGAATTGAAGTGCCCTAATATTAGGGCAGGAGTTCTCTATAGTAAAAGGAAACAATATACAGAGGAGGTGTTTCTTGATGTGAGTCAGATGAAGATTTTCTTAAGATGAAATAAGTAGTAATGATGATAGCAGTTCCTTTTTAATGAAATGAAAAAAGCCTAAAGCATTAATATGTGTTAAACAGTGTTCAAATGTAAGCAAGTTAAACAATTCCCATGATCAAAGAACTTATTTTTAAAAGAAAAATACAACGTATTTGGGGAGGAGTCCTAGTTCTTCTGGAACATCCCAGACTTCATACTTGGGAGATGTCCTTTGGTGAGTGGGGAATTAGATAAGGTGAAAGCTCACTAGTCAGCCCAGTAGTGGGGATGAGGTGGTTTCAAATGGAAGGAACAAGAGGAGAAAGCTAGAGTAAAAGTGTCATGACTTGATAATATTACTTTCATTAGTAAGACTATATCTGCCACTGATGTTGAACCATTTGATGGTAACAACCAAATTCTTTGGTGCCAAAAATTTGATGCTGTCCAGTAGCTATGGCTTTGTGAAGGCAGGAGTTATACTTCTTGCAGAAGATTGCATCTTCACTAGGATTTGTTCCCTTGGATGATGGTTTCCGGAGCCAAGTTAGAAGGAGACTGATTAATCTGCTCTTCTTGAGGCTCTTGGGCTAAAGGCTCCTTAGTTTGAGTGTTAGTATTAGTGGTGACAAAAATGCAGATTCCTTTTCCAGAAGGGTTTTTTCCCTCAATTGTGATAAAGGAGACCTGGCTAGAAGCCAGACTGACTTGGAGGCACTACTATTCCTGTAGCTCTTAGGCCCAGAGTGTTAAGCTGTCTCTATTAGGGTTTGAATAAAGATGTTATTTGAGGTGGTGGTAGTGACTTTTGAACTCTCTGGAATACGTTGTCTCTTGCCTATCCATAAGGCTGTCTTGATCTTTGAGCTAGGCCGTTTCATTGGTGGTGGTTGATTAGCTGTGATAGAGATAATTGGCTCCTTTTCCCCAGAGGCTGCTGTTTGCAGTACATATTTTTGTTCCAATATCTTGGCATACTATTGGATTTCCTTTGTGGGTCTCGTGTAAAATATATGTACTTAAGTATGTTTTAGCATTGAAACAGTTTTGTTGTCATTGCAATAATATGGAGTGACCTGAGCAAATCTATGCATTGGAAAATTATTGTGGCCTATATAAAGGAATAATAATCCTTAATATTTGTAAGAAGGACTATGATAAGATCAAAATGGGTCCTTGGTTTAGGCATAAAGAATGAGATTATAAATAAATTAGAGGAACAAGGATAATCTCTCAGATTTGTGGAGGAGGAAGAAATTTATGTCCAAAGATGAACTAGAGACCATTACTGATCACAAAATAGAAAATTTTGATTACATCAAATTAAAAAGCCTTCGTACAAACAAAACTAATGCAAACACAATTAGAAGGGAAGCAACAAACTGGGAAAACATCTTCACAGTTAAAGATTCTAATAAAGGCCTCATTTCCAAAATATATAGAGAATTGACTAATTTATAAGAAATCAAGCCATTCTCCAATTAATAAATGGTCAAAGGATATGAACAGACAATTTTCAGATGACGAAATTGAAACTATTTCCACTCATATGAGTGTTCCAAATCACTATTGATCAGAGAAATGCAAATTAAGACAACTCTAAGATACCACTACTCACCTGTCAGATTGGCTAAGATGACAGGAAAAAATAATGATGAATGTTGGAGGGGATGTGGGAAAACTGGGACACTGTTGATCCAGCAATGTTACTACTGGACTTATACCCCAAAGAGATACAAAATGTTTGTGGCAGCCCTGTTTGTAGTGGCTAGAAGCTGGAAAATGAATGGATGTCCATCATTTGGAGAATGGATAGGTAAATTGTGGTATATGAATATTATGGAATATTATTGTTCTGTAAGAAATGACCAACAGGATGAATACAGAGAGGCTTGGAGAGATTTACATGAACTGATGCTAAGTGAAATGAGCAGAACCAGGAGATTATTATATACCTCAACAACGATACCGTATGAGGATGTATTCTGACAGAAGTGGATTTCTTAGACAAAAAGAAGATCTAACTCAGTTTCAATTGATCAATGATGGACAGAAGCAGCAAAGAAAGAACCCTGGGAAATGAATGTAAACTGTTTGCATTTTTGTTTTTCTTCTCGAGTTATTTCTATCTTCTAAATGCAATTCTTCCTATGCAACAAGAGAACTGTTTGGTTCTGCACACATATAATGTATCTAAGATATACTGTGCTATATTTAACATGTATAGGACTGCTTGCTATCTAGGGGAGGGGGTGGAGGGAGGGAAGGGAAAAATCGGAACAGAAGTGAATGCAAGGGATAATGTTGTAAAAAAAAAATTACCCTGGCATGGGTTCTGTCAATAAAAAGTTATTTTTTAAAAAATGGGACTAAGCAAGGCTAAATAAACCTTCTATCTTCTTAAAAAAAAGAAAAAAAGAATTGTAAGAAGTGGGGCAGCTAAGTGGCGCAGTGGATAGAGTACTGGCCCTGAAGTCAGGAAGCCCCAAGTTAAAGTCTGGTCTCAGACACTTAACATTTCCTAGCTGTGTGGCCCTGCACAAGTCACTTAACACAAATTGCCCTGGGTTGGGGGAAGGAGGGGAGGAGGGAATTATAAGAAGGTTATTAAAACATGGCGTTATCGACAGTTACTAATAAGGAATAGGTTGAAGAGGGGGTAAATGAAAGACAAGTAAAACTGGAATCCACACTTTTTTCGAAAATTGACATATAGAAAATAGCAAAAGATAATCCCAAATTATAGGAGGTTGGATAAAAGTGTTGCAAAAACGATTTTGATAAATAATATTTATACAACACTTTAAAGTTTGCAGAATGTTTTTTATATATTTTCTGAGAGGAGTTCAGTGACATGTCCAGGATCCCATGACAAAGAAGAACTCAAGGCTTCCTCATACCAATCATCACTCCTCCACCTGCTCCCCACCCTGGGAGCTCATTTAAAGATAGAGATTCAATCTTTGATTGGACTTGTGAAATTTGCCTGTATTCGAGGTTGAAAAAAAGGAACATAAATATGAAGTTGGGAAAATGGGTAAATGTGTGGGATAAGAGATAATATTGAGTGTGGGGAGGGAAAGACTGATATTGGGGGCATGAGAAATGAATTTGGAATATGGTGAACTGAGATAAGTTGCACTGGATTTCATTATAACAGCAAACTGTCAGTTGAAGTAGTTTTGTAGAATGGTGTAATATAGAGGATGAGAGAAAAATCAGTATGGTGCAGTGTATGGGTTCTTAATCTGGGGTCTATGAATTTTATTTCAATATAATTGATTTATTTTCCAGTCCACTGTATTTTATTTTATGCACCTCAAAAAGATTTTGAGACGAGATCTCTGGGCCTCACCAGACTGCCAAAAAGATCCATGACAAAACAGATTAAGATTTCCTTATAGGGAGATGACTTTGGAAAACTTGGGGTTTATGACATACCTCCAAAACACATACATTTTATCAGTTGGGCCAAGTCTTTTAATCTTTCAATGCCCCAGTTAATTCCAAAACATTGAGTTTCAGCTCTTCAAAGAGTGGCTTTCTTTTCTGGTAGTTCCTATACCAGTGGTTCTCAAACTTTTTGATGTAACCCCATTATATTCTTTTTTTAAAAAAAAATTATTTTATTTAATAATAACTTTATATTGACAGAATCCATGACAGGGTAATTTTTTACAACATTATCCTTTGCACTCGCTTATGTTTCGATTTTTCCCCTCTCTTCCTCCACCCCCTCCCCAAGATGGCAAGCAGTCCTATATATGTTAGATATGTTGCAGTATATCCTAGATACAATATATGTTTGCAGAACCGAACAGTTCTCTTGTTGCACAGGGAGAATTGGATTCAGAAGGTAAAAATAACTCAGGAAGAAAATCAAAAATGCAAATAGTTCATATTCGTTTCCCAGTGTTCTTTCTTTGGGTGTAGCTGTTTCTGTCCATCATTTATCCATTGAAACTCGGTTAGGTCTCTTTGTCAAAGAAATCCACTTCCATCAGAATACATCCTCATACAATATCGTTGTCGAAGTGTATAATGATCTCCTGGTTCTGCTCATTTCACTTAGCATCAGTTCATGTAGGTCTCTCCAAGCCTCTCTGTATTCATCCTGCTGGTCATTCCTTACAGAGCAATAATATTCCATAACATTCATATACCACAATTTACCCAGCCACTCTCCAATTGATGGGCATCCATTCATTTTCCAGTTTCTAGCCACTACAAACAGGGCTGCTACAAACATTTTGGCACATATAGGTCCCTTTCCCTTTTTTAGTATCTCTTTGGGGTATAAGCCCAGTAGTAGCACTGCTGGGTCAAAGGGTATGCACAGTTTGATAACTTTTTGGGCATAATTCCAGATTGCTCTCCAGAATGGTTGGGTTCATTCACAACTCCACTAACAATGCATCAGTGTCCCAGTTTTCCCGCATCCCCTCCAACATTCATCATTATTTTTTCCTGTCATCTTAACCAATCTGACAGGTGTGTAGTGATATCTCAGAGTTGTCTTAATTTGCATTTCTCTGAACAATAGTGATTTGGAACACTCATTCATATGAGTGGTAATAGTTTCAATTTCATCATCTGAAACTTGTCTGTTCATATCCTTTGACCATTTATCAATTGGAGAATGGCCCATTATATTCTTTAAAATTATTTTGGGAGTACCCTCCTCCCAAAAAGGTTTCTACTTTGCATATATCCATTAATATTGATGAAACATCTCTTAGTATTATTGTGAAAATAGTTTTGGTCTGAGACCTCCTCAAAGGGTCTTGGTACTCCCAGGATCTTATAATTTTGAGAATTGCTGCCCTACATCAGTGAAATCATAAGTATAATATTGGCTTAAAAAAAAAGTGGGGATATAGCATTTCCACTCTTTCTGTTATTGTTTGCTTGTATTTTTGTTTTTTCTCAGGTTATTTTTACCTTCTTTCTAAATCAGATTTTTCTTGTGCAGCAAGATAACTGTATAAATATGTGTATGTACATATATATATATATATATGTAGTATTTAACCTTTTTTAAAAACATATTTAACATATATGGGACTACCTGCCATCTAGGGGAGGGGAGGTAGAGGGAAGGAGGGAAAAAGTTGAAAGAGAAGTTTTTGCAAGAGTCAATATTAAAAAATGATCCATGCATATGTTTTGTATGTAAAAAGGTATAATAAAAAATTTTTTTTAAAGTGGGGGAGGGTAAATTTGATATTGGAAGCATTTGAGTTGTAGTCTAATATGATTATATTTTATTTTCTCACACCATTTATTCCCAGAATAAGGTGTGAGAAGCAGAGAAAATCTATTCGAATTGATTCTAAACTTTACTCTCATGGTGCTTCTTAGGCAGATGAGCTTGCTAGAGAAGGCAATATTATGTGAATATGCAATATTTTCTTGTAAATAATTATAGTGGGAAGCAGTTGTGGCATATATTATGGAAAGTTCATTTGAATTATGAAGGATTGTTTCTTATAGCAATTGTTGTGTTTTCCTTTCTTTTTCCTTTTTTTGCTCCAATAAATTTTATAGTATCTGGGCTTTTTCTTTTCTTTTAATTCTAATACAAACAAAGCAAGTGGCCAAAAGAAGCACTCACCTGGAAAACTCACATTTAAAAAGAAATTGATATTAGCAATGGGTATTTTCCTAATTCATTGGAGTTAGTAATTTTTAGTGGTATGTTTCACTTTACTAATGCTCACAACATTTACACAAAGATCTTGTGTTTTTTTCTCCTTTTATCCTGTAATGACCATCAAGTTTTCTATCTCAGAAGAATTGTGGCTAGTCATTTTTCTGACCCTCATTTTCCTTATTTGTAAAATGTTTTGTACTGGTATCTAAAATTCTTTCCAGCTCTAAAGTTGTATAATTCTATTTGAACTTTTAAAAAGCAGCATATTATTGTATTGGCTTGTTGTTCCTCTCCTTAGAGTCACCCACTTTGATTTTATTACCCTTGAAATAGGGAAGAGAGGCAAATGGTATTTGGAAAGCATCAACTAGTAGAGCTCTAGGAATTAGAGTAAATTAGTATTTCTTTGCCTCTGTTGCCTTGGTCTTATCTTTCTGTCTAGCTTAAGTCTGGGGTACCATGTGGAGCCAAACAGTGCAACTAGTTGTATGCGATTAATATTTCCAGATGTGTGGGGGTGTCAAGCCATTTTCAAGGCTTTCATAATCTGGGGGCACTTCTCAATAGATAAAGAGTACCATTCCAAAGCACTTGTGTTATAAGGTTAGTATTCAATGTAGAATAAGTACTTAAAATAAAGCTCCAATTTAATGTATTTTAGTTAGACTATATCTTCTCTCTTTATATTTTTTAAGAATTTGAGTTGTATAGATGCCCATTCTTTTCCAGGAATTGAAAATGGCCTAACACAGGATACTTATCATTCAAGGACATAGGGTCGTGATGCAAGTAATAACTATGTGTCATTTAGTGCTAATCACATGTTGCCTGAAGCACTTTGAAAAATTTTTTAAAATGTTGAGGGCTAACTAAAATTTAATTATTATAACAATTCCTTGAATCAGATGATGCCTTATGATAGAAAGCATTGTCTTTGAGATTACAAGGCTTCGAATCAAGTCCTGACCTTGTCACAGTGCAGTTATTTATTGTCTTTGATTTTCTCATTCATAGAATATTATATATTCAATTACTATGATTTGCCTCATAATATTGTTGTGAAATAAGAGATTGTGAAGATGCCAATCCTACAGCCATAGGATATGGAGTTAGAAGAGACTTTGGAAGTCATCTAGTCTTCTCCTTTGTTTCATAATTGAGGAAACTGAGGTTTAGTGATTTGCTCAAGGACAAGTGGAGCTGGGATTCAGAGCCAGTGATTTGACTTTTCTATTTGTGTCCCCCAGTATTTAACAACAGGGCTTTGTCTGTAGTTAGAATTTTTAAGTGCTTCATTCATTCATTGAGTCTTCTAACTCCTAATGTTTTCCCACAAGCCAAATTGTCTTTAAAAAGGAGGGCATATAAAAGAGTGATTATCCCTGTTTTTGTAATGTGAAACTATTTTAAGGGACTTGTAATATGTTATATTTAAACATGATAGTGAAGTCCACAATAATATTTATATATCCTATTATCAGTCCAGTTCTCTTGCTATAAGACCATTGTGTCTTAGAGTTGATGAGGAAAAGAAGGTTCTGTGGATTGAAAGAAGCAGATTGGAAATCTCTTAAGGGGTCAACTGTGTTGGAGTCGGTTATAAGAAAATAGTCATTTTGGAGAACACAAGTGATTATGGAATTCAAATAAGTAATGTCCATACACTTTTTTTGTAAAATTGAGGAGACAGCATGCAAATAACTGTGTTTTGTTTTGTCCATCATTTTCAAAGAGGGAGGTCCAGGAAGGTGATCTCTTGACTGGCAAATGAATTGGATTTAAGTGAAGCAGAGATGTATAGAATTGGCATCAGCCTTACTTAATTTTCCTTCAATCATCAGGGTCCAGTGGCAAGATATAGGTCAGGATGACTGGAGATGGCCCTTGAAATAAGCTTTACATAGGATAAAGAAGAAATAATGGAGGAAGGACTCTCATATTAAGAGGGATCAGGAAAGATTTCCTATAGAAAGTAGGATTTTAGATGTCTTTTGAAGGAAACCAGGATAATTGGAAGATGAGGTGAAGTAGGAAAGTGCCTTATGGGTGTAGAGAGATATAAATAGATATATATCTATATCTATATCTATACAATGAAATGCCAAGTCTGGGGATGGAATGTATTATTTGAGGGACAATTAGATTGTGACATTAGATTGCAGGAGAGTTAAGTGTAAGAAGTTCATAAAGGTGGTATGGGAGTTGGAGAAGGGGGCTTGTCATATTATCATGAAGGGCTTTGAATTCCAAATAAAGAATTTTATATTTGATTCCTTTTCGTTTGGAAAACATTTTTAAAAAGATTATATCATTTGATACTGACAACACCTCTGAGAGCCTATGTGTTATTATTAAAATTTTTTCTATTTTACAGATTAGAAAACTGAAGTATATCAATATTGATGCCCAAGGCTTTTAGAACTATTAACTATTAGTTGTATAAGGTCATATTTGAACTCAGTTCTTCTTGACTCCATGTCTAGCACTCTTCTCTGCTTATTTTATCTTAGCTGCTGTTTTATCCACACCTTGCTGCCTGCTTGAAATAACTGGACTTTCCTTTCCACTCTCAACCGCAAACTGGTTTATATTACTGGGCTAAAAGCAGAACTCCTCTCTTAAACAAGTCCCTAGGTTAGGGACTGGTAAAGTATTGGATTTTCAAGATCTATTTGAGACAAGAAACAAGAGTTAATTTATTTGAGTTTGCAGTGTATACATCCTTGAAAAGCTTTTTAATTCTTTCTAGTCATTATGGCTTCATATATGTGGTAGTTACTACCAAAAGAATGGCTGAACTTGTTGAGAGTAATAACTACAGAGCATTTAAATTAATTTATACATGAATAACAGAAGCAGGGACTTATGGAAGAATGTACTACTTAAATTTAAAATGTACAACATATTTTGCTATATTTTGTCTAAAAATAACAATTTAAGGGAGTTAGAAAAATATAAACTGTTATTAAGTTATTATAAAATTCTATTTCATTCAAGTTATTGGTACTCTTAGATATCCTCTTTCCCATGGCATTGAAAAGAAAGATATAGATTACTATATCAATATTTTTTTCCTACTTTGAGCACTGAGTGCCCTCAAGTGGTTCTTAATGTCTTAAACTCACTTATTCTGGCTGGTCTTTGGAAGATTGAATCTCTTTTTTTGTTTTTGTTGCCTCTGTAGCTGTCTTTTTAAAAGAGAGCATGCAAAATTGTGTTTGTTTTACTTGTTCCTCTTCTACCCTGGCCTACTTATCCAAGATAGAGGTTATAATTTGCTTTTGTAAGAAGGCTAGATCTCTAACCATCTTGAATATTTCAAACCACAACAAAATATGATTTACGAGTTATTTATTCACAAAGCAGATTCAGTAAAGGCTGACTGGAACTGGATTCTTTTGGGAATGGAATGGAAACATCGTTGAGGTATGTTTGAAAAATTTATGTTACTTGTTTGAAGAAAAGTAACTCAGAAGTGGTACAGGAATCCTGCCTATTAGTACCTGCTCAAGGCTTGCCTCAATTATAAGTTGAAAGGGCAAACTCAGATCTACTGTATGGGTTTTAAGTGGATCTTTCATTCAAACTAGTGAGTTTGACTTTGATTCAAGGAAAATTTTTGAAAAGTTTTTTTTTTTAAAGGATAGTTTTTCTAGCATTTAAGGAAGGGAAGCAATGATTCACAAGAGTCAGTATGGTTTCATGAAGAACAACTCATGCCACATTAACTTTATTTCTCTTCTCTCCTAGGTAGATGAAGGGAATGTGTGATGACCGTGTATTTAAAATCATCCAGAGTCAGGAATTCAGGTTAAGGGAAAAATCTTCAATCTTTATTGAAGTAAAGAGGTGAAAAAGGATTGTAATAGCAATATGGGCAAGAAAGATTGCAGCAGGAAGACAGTTAGCAGAGGGAGATCTGAGCTGAAGGGCCGTCACAATGGCAATGCAAGCAGCTGTGTCAAGATGCGAGCCAGCAGTCTCTCTTTCCGCTTCCCTTCTCACTCCCTCGCCTCCACCTACCAAAAACGTCATTTCCTATACAACACATCAGGATTTGCACAAAGAGTGGGTGGGATCCATTCTTTCTCCAAGCATATATAATAATAAGAATATGGTCCAATTACTATTTAGCCTCACGTGCTTGGGACCTCAGTGCATCAACTCGAGCCTCAGCCCATTACAGGAATGTTATTGACAAGTTACTAGATTTAGCAAGACGTTTATTTGATGGGGTATTTTTATAACTGGATAATATGAAGAAGATGTATTTGAATTACACAGGGTGAATAACACACATTGAAAGATGAGATCCAAAGAGTAAGTCATTAATAGATATAATAATACCTGGAAGGAGGTTTCTATTATATTGTATGAAATACCTTATGACAGTAACTGAAGCAAGTAAAACTGACACTCCTTTGAATTGGCTTTTCTGTCATGTTTCTTTGTTATTGTAGTGTTGAGAATCCTGATAAAATCCTGTATTTAGTAATGTTCTAAAGCTGTGAAAAGGTGTGTAATACCTTGTGGTATTAAAAAAACAACAAAACAAAACAGAAAAACAACTCAAAATATCAAAACTGAGGATCTGAAGAGATTGGTAAGAAATATATCCTATAGCAAATTTTACTACACTATAGATGCCATTACTGATCTCTAATGTTTTCAATTTGGTCTTTAAAGAACTGTGTGCAGATTTGATGGTTACAACTTTTGTTCACACGGTCCAGTTGCTTCTCCTGTCTGATTTGCTACTCCTATCTGAGTTGCTACTCCTACTTGCAGAATTTAAAACTATTGATTAAATTATAAAATGCGCTTTTAAATTCATTTCTTAGAAGTCAATTAAAATTTTTTGTTAACTTTTGGAAAAGCTGTTATTTCATGAGGAAGATTATCAAACTCCAACCTTAGTTTTCTTTAAAGAGAAAAATCTCTCTGCTTTTAAGTGTAAGCATTTAAAAATATTTTCCCCTAGTTTTTTTTTTTTTTTTAAATAAAGATTGAATAACATCTATGTAAAGGGCTGAGGCTCGAGTTGATGCACTGAGGTCCCAAGCACGTGAGGCTAAATAGTAATTGGACCATACTCTATTAATATATATATACTTGGAGAAAGAATGGCCCCCGCCCACTCTTTGGACAATTCCTGATGTGTTGTATAGGAAATGACGATTTTGGTGGAAAGAGGCAAGGGGGCAGAAAAGGGAAGTGGAAAGAGACTGCTGGCTGGTTTCTTGATACAGCTGCTCTCATTGCTATTGCAACCCCCCTTCACCTCTGATCCCCCTTTCACCTGCAATCCCCCTTCACCTCTGTTAGCTGGCTTCCCATCGCAGCTGCCCATATTGCTATTGCAATCCTTCTTCACCTCTATTGAGAATAAAGATTGAAGATTTTTCCCTTAACCTGAATTCCTGACTCCGGCTGATTTTAAATACGCGGTCATCACACATCTATGTATACTGTTGGATCATAGATGTAGAACTAGAAATGGGCCTTTTATGTCATTTAATACAGACCTGTCTGATCCTCCTGAGTTTTAGTTTGCATCAGATTAAGATGTAATTTGGAAATGTTAACAAAACAAATAAATGCATAGTTGAACATAAATAATGTTAGCATGTGTTTTTAAAGTCAATAAAGTCAATACATACCCACAGGGATCCTTTTGTACAGGTCCTCATTTCTATTTGATTTGACACCACTAACTAGTCCACCCTCTTCATTTTCCAGGTGAGAAAAGTAGGGATTTTAAGGGGGGTGGGGAAGAAGAAAACATCTTGGCCAATCTGAATGTCTCTTACCTCTGCACTCTGTATTTTTGCTGAACTCTAGCTATTCTGTGGCTTCTGTGTGGTAGTTACAGGATTTCGGATAGCTTTTTGTCCTGTTATTGGCAGGTGGCTAAATTGGTGTCAGGGCTATGTTTATTCATTAAAGATAAAAGATGAAAAAAAGAGAAAAGGAAGCACAGGGAGAAATCTCTTTAGGTTGTGATTTTCTTTGAATTTAAGAAGTATTAACATTTTCTAGGTAGAGGAATTTAGCCAGAAATCAGTTTTCACTCAAATAAATAAAACAAGTTAAAACTTGGTATTTTTCAGTGATCACAGTTTTAATGGAAATGGTTTTGTTTTCAGTGCTCCTTCAGGGACTAGCTAAAAATATGCTTTGTGTAACTATCAAAAAGAAATGGCGCTATTAAGCTCATTAGTCAGTTTATTTAGATTCAAACTGCTGAGTACTCTATAAAATGCATTTCCGAGAAAAGTAGCTATCAAACAGTTAGACTGATCCCTATTTATTCATATATAACAATTCACTACACCCTTATAACACCTTTTGTCAAAAGAATAATAGAAATCTTTTTATAGGCCTGTGGTCAGTATACATATTTTTGAACTCCATAAATTAATTTTGAACTTTTGAACTTTGCAAAAAAAGGAGAGGAAAGTTCACTCTTCTTCTGTGTGTTTGGGACCAAATATGACCTAGCTCCGCCTTCCACTCAAGGCCCAAGCAAGAGATTAATTTAGCCTTCAGGGTCCTGAAAGCCTTGGCCTGATCAGGGCATGCTAAAATTGTCTGCTTCCTCTCTCAGTGAGCAAAAGGGAAGATATGAGGTGGTCCCAGATTCTTAGGCAGATACTTTCAGAGCCTTTTCTTTTTAGATTTTGTTAGTCTTTTTGCTTATCTTGTAATTGTTATCAAATACACTAAAAATAAAATTCTGCTTAATTTACTTTGTTCATGTCTTTCCAGCTGATTCCCCTTTGTATTTCAGTATTTTATATAATGCAATAATTTTCTGTTATATTCATTTTGTTTAGCAATTTCTCCTATTGCTGGTCAGCAACTTTATTATTTCTAGTTTTTTGCTTCTGTAATTATTAACAGAAATAATTTTTTCTTAATTAAAACTCTTTTTTATATCCAAGTATACATGTTCTTGAACTCCACATATAGTCGGTTCCTCATCTTGGTTCAAATCTTGTCTCTTTACCATATACCTAGTGTGTGGGATGGGTGCTGGACCCAAATTGACTTCTCAGAGACATCTTCAGATACAAAGAAGAAGCATTTATTCAGTTCTTGCAAGGAGAGGCCCAAGCACATCCAGGCAGAAACTTTCAGCTCCCATTTTTCAGCATTGCGCTTGGCCTAGTAAGCCAGAAATAGTAAATCTGGTTAAATAGCAAAAGATCCAAGTCTTTTTATTGGATGGATTAAAAAGGAAGTAACCATTATTGACCTATTGTCATCAATGTTGTCTGCTTCCTGTGGTTCACTTCCTGTCACTTCCCTGCCCTTCAGAGCTCTGAGAAGAGAGGTCTGACCCACTCCATCTCAGACTTTTTGAGAAATCTTCACCTGATCTCACTCAGTCCCCCTGCTTTTTCATACATTTGAAAATTTCTCACCCCAATTCTGATATATTTCTTCCACTAGAACATCCTTGTTATCTAGGCCGTCAGGCTTGTCCCTCTCTTCAGTACTAACTTTAACCCAATTTCTACCATTTAGAACCAACACCTGAAAATCTCAATGGAAGGTTTCAGGAACCACTTTAGCTAAGAAATCTTGAACTATTGTAGTGATTAAGCCATAAGCAAGTGGGTGACAGGATATTGCTGCTTAAAGCAATGAACAGGAGTCAGAGACCTCACTTACACCAACTCCCACTATGTCTTGGAAACCCAGTCATCCTAGACCAACAGATTGGCAATAGGCAGCCAGTGTTATACAGCACTGAGGAGGCTTGGGGCCTCAGGACCATTGCCAAATATCCCCACCTCAAGCAGTCCAGACCCAGATTCATTTGGGGCAAAAGGATGAAGGTCTCATTTTCTGGAGCTGCTTCAGGCTGACAAGGGGCACAGAGATGTCCTTACCCAGTGGGGTCCAGACTAAGGAAGGGAAACAAGTGACTTGTAGGTGGCAGCAGCATTCTGAGCCTGAGTGTCATAATCAGGTCCCAGGTGAGTTCAGGTTGTCTAAGTGGTTAGAATTTCATGACTCAGATTCTAGAAGAAGCAAAAGAATAAACAAAAGGAGTTAATATGGAGACTACTGGGGATAGAAACCAGGAACCCCCACTCAGAGGAACACTAGGGGGGAGATGAAGCTATCATGAATGCCTCTCATCCAGACAGCTTTTTCTAGGATAAATACCAAAGAATGTTTTCTCCAAATTCTTGCTTTTGTTGCCTCAAAGGAGTAGGGGCAATGGGCCTTTATTTAAGTATGATCTCTTTTAGCAAAAACCTTTGAACCCTTTTCAGTTTTACAAGGGAAGGCTTTTACCCAGGTAGTACAGATATTAACAAAACCTAAAGCAATTTAAAGCTCTTTAGGGGCACCTGTGCAGGCCTTTTTAACAGTCCTTTCAGAATTTACTTGCCTGGCAGCTTATATGAGGTTTGCAGTAGTCAGGAGTTGAGAAATTAAAGATGCCATAGTCAGGGGCAAACAGGCAACAGCACAGGCAGCTCAATCTGGAAGTCTGTTTCCCTTGACCTGAAGTGAATCCCCTTTCTGGTGTCCTTTACGAGACATAACAGACCTCCCTCTAAGTCCACGGACAGCTTTCAGTAATTGTTCCCCTGCATACTTAATGGGTGAATGTTTGACTGTCAAAAATCCCTTTCTTTCCATATAGCTCCATCATTATGCAAAATGTGGTGTTCTTCTTTTTCTAGAATATGATCGTTCTCTCTGGGAGCAAGTTTTTGGGGAGGTTTTCTGGAGGCAGCCTTAGTTTCAGTTCAGAGTAATAATCACTACAAATACAACCAGCTGATAAAATCCAAACATTTATTTCTTATCTCTCTCCTTGGGCCAGGTTAGCTTTCTTAGAGGCCTATCTCTCTGCTTGGTTCCAAGAGCTCTTGCAGCTTGTCCTTTATCTCTGCTTTCTTCAGTCTCCAGTCAGCACAAAGGTGGAAGATGGAATGAATCCGACTCCACCTCAGAGAGTGGGTTTGTGGGCTTCTGTATCTCCCAGAGTGCTCTGTGGCCCTGAGAGCTTCTTGCTTATATGCTGTTCACTGAGTACACACCATTCATTATATCACTGGGAAACCATTATTTGTTGTAGGAGTAAATCAGTGCTAAACTAGATTTAAACATTGTCTCCTCAATTCCACTTAGTACCTTGTTTCAAGTTCTGGCCCATAATATCTCCTCAGATCAATCATATTGAATCATGCTAAATTAGATAATTATTGTCTCTATCAACTAATGAGTTAACACTTTGTAAGGATTCCAACAGCAAAACAAGAAAAACATATTTGAAGTCAGTATAGATATTTATTCTCAGTTCTTCTCCCAACTATAAAGCTTTAATATAGACAAAAATGTTCCAAAGCATTGGGGGAGTGTGTGGGGGGAGGAGGCAGGAGCACAAAATCTCCAATGATTGAGTTTAGGAATGAGTTTAGGAGCTTCCTCAATTAGAAGGGCTGTGGCAGCTAGCTTTAAGGCAGGAGAATCACCCCCAAAACTCCAAGTTTCTTTGAGAAGCAAGCCAGGGGTCGGGGCTCCAGAGACTTAAGTGGAGATCTCTAGGACCTAGCCCTGCCTTCTATCAATGTACAGTGTAAAAGACTCTAGGCAGGGCCAAGACCTATGCAAGAGACTAGTTGTCATGCTAAGATTGCTTCCTCTCCCAATGAGCAAAAGGGAAGGTGGGAGATGGCTCCAGATACTTAGGCAAAGTGGGCCAGGAAGCAAGAGAATTAAAGGTTTTATAGTGGCAACCAGAGAAGCCTCCAGGGCTGGGCTTCAGACTTTGTGCCTCATTATCTTCCAGTGACCATTTGCTCTGATTACAGAAATTTGCTATAAGAGGAAAAAGCAGGGACATGATTTAAATAGGATCAAAACTGGTTGAACTTGAGAGTACATACATGATACAGGATAAAGCATCCTTAACTCAGTTTTATTTCAGGTAATGTCCCAGTTTTCATTTAATCATGTAATAACAATTTCACCTTAAGCCAGACTCAGGCATAATCAAGGGGTTCTTATTCAAAAGAACACTACTGAGAAAGTGCGTCAGAAGGATCCCATCTCAACAGAGGCCAAGGTTGTCTTCAGACTCTTAATTGGATACTAACTAACCTATAACAATTCAGGATTACATTCTTTTGAGTATCTTGTGGCATATTCCTTTCAGATGGTGGATCACAGGCTTGATGATCCATCTGACAGTCATATCTGAATTTAAAATTCCAAATAATATCACTACAATCTCAAGAGATTTTATCGCCAGTAGCTAATCTCATTAATCAAAGCTTCTGATGGATCTAGCTCTTAAGGATCACCTATCCTAAATAGGTACTGGCTGTGACCTTAGATTGATAAATTCACAGCTTATCTTTCATATCTAAATAGATGGTTTTAAGTTCAGCATTACACAAATCATTTTGTTTTTAAAATGCTCAGTATGGAGAAAAAATTCTAAAATGCATATTGTCTATACAGAAACATGTTCAAAGGGACAAAGGCTTTCCTTCACATGAAGTGGGGGAGGTAAATTGTTGAGGGTAAGATCTTAATGTGGTGTCTCTCCCAACCCTGCCATACTTCCCAATCCCACTTTTCCTTTTAGCTGACTCTTTTAGGGTGTCAGGTTACCCCCAGGATTTAGCCTGCCAGCTAAGGACATGCCCCAGCTTTATGGAGTGTTTCCTTTCCCCTTGCAAATGTCAAGTTCCACTAGGAGCTTGCCCCTTTCCACAATAAATCTTATCTTTTGCCAAAGATAATGGCCAGTGTGAATTCCCCACATGATGGAACCTCAACTTTGGTGCTAATCATCACCTGGTGTCTACATAACCCACATAATACCTAGAAATTCTAGCATAATTTAATTAGCAATTTCGCAGTTTTCATAAGCAGTAGCTAAACAAACATAACATAGCCCATCATAAAAATGGATAGGAATCTCATATAATTTATAGTCATTTACAATTTTAAGGTACATAATTACTAAAAAGTAATTTTAAAAATTAGTACTTTACCTTGTGATATTCTAACTAACTAAATGTTCCATTTAAATTGTTAATTACTTTCTTAAATCAGTCTTTCTTGTCCCTTGTCTTTAAAATCACCTCCCCCCCTCCAACTTTAAGAATCATAATATAGCTAAGTAACTTTGGATCGAATTTCATAAAACTTGTACATATGTCCAACAAAACTGACAAAATTTTAAAGCATAGCTCATAATTTTTTACAAATTGTCAAATATACATTTTAGAAAGCAACATATCTCATCTAATTAGGAGATACAAATATGTGACCCCCTCGACCCCAGGTAAGCTACCAGAACTTTGTTTTAATAACCTATATTTTAATTTAAGATTTAATCAAATACAGCTTTAAATTTTCATTTAAATTTAAATTTTTCAGTATTTGCATACAACTTTCTAAGATTTTGTGCTTAAAGTAAACCAATTCATAATTTTAGCGCATACCATATATTAGTGATCTTTTCATACAATTGTAAGAGATTCATCATAAAAATTTTTTGTCAATGCAAAAGGATTATAATTTATATAAAACTGCTTTTACTCTCATCTCAAATAACGAATTTCACTGAACTGATTGAGCATAGTTTCTTTCTCTCCCTTTCAATCCTTTGCCCATGTGTCCTTGCTGCAGTCAAGAAATGAGAAAAGAGGGGGAAAAAAAGAGACTCCCTTTTACTCTTATGCACTATCCTCCTTGCGGAGGTCTTAATTTAGTTAAATTTGCTTCCAAATTACTTTATACATATACAAAATTCATTTATCTCAACATTGGTATTGTATAATGATCACATCTAAAAATCCAAGTAAAGTTACCAAATATGAAGTAATTAAAGCCAATAAAGAACTCATTGCTCTCAAAAATTATCTAACTTTTTCTCTAGCCCCCAGTTTGGCTAGAGCTGAAGCGTACAAGAAAAAGTCAGGCCTTTTTCTCTTTCTGACAAAATTTAGCCCACAAAACAGACATGACACAATCTGCATAAAGAGACAAACACAGAAAAAAATTACATGGAAGAGAGCCATCCCTTCCCCACATAAAACAGGCAAGTGCACTTTTTACTCTGAAGATTTGATTTGGACTATACTTTACCTTCTCTGGAGAGAGCGGTTTCAATCTCATGGCTTGAGATCCTGTAAAACAGAGTCGACCTCTCGACTCTGATCCTCAAACCCGCAAGGAGTCATCTTCTTTCCTGTAGTCAACCAGAGCCCCCTTGCTCTGTGCCATTTATCAGGATTTCCTCCTGGCTAATTAGATGCCACTGCTTAATGCTGGATCTCCAAGCCTGATGCCAGATTCTCCTTCTGCCTAAAGATAGCCCTAGGAGACAGGCTTGGAAAGAGATGCTCTGATCTGAACTGCTCCTTCCCCTTCCCTCTGGATTGTGCATGCACAATTTACCTGACTGTTCACTTGCCCTCAAGCTTCTTTTTCGCTGGAGACTTGTGCTCCTGGATTTCTCTTTTTATTTGATCCCAAAACAAAACCCAAAACAAAACAAACAGACCAAAAAAAAAAAAAAAAAAAACTTGGTGTTTTGTCATTGATGTTGTAGACGTCCTTGTTTTTTAACTTTTGGTTTGAAATAGCCCAGGCAATAAAATGCAAGACAGCCGCAATGAGGAAAATTTAGAATTTATTTGGTACCGAGCTCGGGATGGAATGATCGAATTCCTTGCTTTACAGAACTAAAGACAGCCTTATAAGCATTTCTGTTCGGCTTGTTACATTTTAATCTGTGATTAGCATTTTACAACAGGAGGATGGGGGCAGATTTTAACATAGATAGATCAGTATTGAGTACCGCCCAAGTACCACCCACCTGGAACAGATACCCTTAAGGACATTGTTGAGTAGACCTTTTGAAATACAAAAGAAATTCCCCAATCTAGCTGAGCAAACTTTCTTCTGCTGGCCCGAGGTGGAAAGGAGGGGAGAGGAGGGCTTTTTGTCCATTTTAGGTTAACCTGAAGAACATAGCATTTTATGTATTTGTTTTTTGTTTTTAAATATTCTGTATGCACAATGATTTTGTTCTTTTTCATATCTTTTCCAATTAGCAAAATTGTGCTTAGATTTAAGAAAAATAATTGGGTATGGATTAATTCATAGAATGTAAAATATTTTGTTTTCCTCATAGTTGTACTAAGTGATGCAGTGGATGAACCTTAAGCCTGGCCATAGAAGTTCTGAGTTTAAATTTACTTCCTAATATTTAACTACCTGGGTGACCTTGGACATGTTACTTAATCTCTGTTTGCATCAGAATCTTCAATTGTAAATAGATAATAGTAGTTGCAACTTCCCAGAGGTTTCATGAGGATCAGATGAGATAACACTTATAAAGCATTTAGCGTAATATCTGGCCATAGTAGGTACTACATAAATGTTGCTATTATCATTGTTATTAATGTTACTATTAAATTACCATGTAGTTGGCTCATGTGGTGGTAATAACAAGAGGAAAAATGTATGATTTCACAGCTTTTAACACATTCCCCCAAATTGGGGTAGTACTTATATGATTTCACAGCTTTTAACACATTCCCCCAAATTGGGGTAGTACTTACTCTGTGCCAAAGATATACTAAATCATGATAACCATGCATAGTAACTTTTAAAAATAACTGATCATTTTTCCATTTTTATCACCTAGCAGTGAGAAGGGTAGATGAGATAAATAGGATAATCAGATTAACCTCTCATAAGGCTGTGGCTTCAACCTATGCCTTAATAGGGCTTTGATTTCAGACTTTGAATAATAAGATGAGCTATAACTAAAAGCTGCAGGTGTTCTATTCTCTTGGATGAATACTTCCCCTCCTGTTTTCTCCCTTCCCCCACCTCTTAATTAACAGTTAAGTACTTAATGGGCATAGAGCTTGTTATTTACTAGTGTTCTTTTGTTTCTGGTATAGATGTCCCCCTTTAGAATGTAAGCCTGAACTCCTTCAGATTATGGGAGAAAAGGTGGGATGGGGGACTTTTGTGTTTAGGGTCTGAATAATCTTATGTTTTGCTGTTTGTGCTTTGCACTCCTCTACTGACAACTTGTCTGTTGGGAGTTGCCCTGTCTTACAAGATCATGATAAACATGATAAATCTTTTTTTTTTTTTTAGCTTTTTACCTTGAGATTCTCTGATTTTAATTTAGGTAAGGGTCACTGTCATAGACATAGAGATCTTTTAAGTATGATAAGAAGCTAACTTTGTCCTTGCTAACTAAGGATTTGCCTGTTTAACCATGTATGTAGAAATATTAGAAGATTCTATGTAATGTTCATTTATAATTTCATAAATTTAGGCTCATGGCATCATAGATTTAGACATGAAAGGGATCACAGAGATCATTGAATTTATTTTCCTCATTTTACTGGTAAAGGAAACAGGCTGGCAGAGATCTGAGACTTAGTTTACCTAGGGAGGTCATATAACACACTCAAGTCAGAGGGAAAAAGATCCAAATTCATTGCTTTTTTTTCTTTTTTAAACTGTACTATACCATCTCATTTATTCAATATGATCTAAATTATTTATCTAAGCACTTTTTTTTTTTTAAACAAAACAAATGACAGTATAGTTTGCAGAGATTCCTTTCTTGTAGTCTTCTAATAACTCCTTGTGTTACTGGTTGGGACAATTGTTTATTCAAAACTATAGCTCTTGGAATTTTTCTTCTATGTGTCTCCTTAAACCAGACCAAGCTACACCAAACATAAATTCAAAGCAAAAGGCATTTATTTAAGCAGAGTAGCAAGGTAAACAAAAGGAAGATGTTTCTCACCATAAAGAGGTGCAATCTTTATTAGATTCCCACAATGCCAGTGGGAATAAAAATAGACCACAGACAATTGATACTTCTGAGCTCCTTGTTCCAGATAAGGCCATCTGGACAATGCTTATACAGCCTACTAACAACCTAATCTCACTGTGACCATCACTGTGGTTCATCTTTCTAAAAAGCTTATCCAGAGATCAATATATAAGCATTTATTAGTCATGTACTCTGTGCTATACTAAGCTCTGGGAATGCAATGAAAAAGCAAACAATTATTTCAGTATGCTAGGAGCTAACATTTTAATTCAGTTACAAAATAAGATAATAACAATAACAACATAATAATAGTAATAATTAATATTTGTGTTGTGCTTTAATATTTGTAAAGCATTATATATTTTCTCATTTGATCCTCATAGCAACCCTATGAGGTAAATGCCTCAGAGAGCCTTTCAAGGACACATAGTCAATAAATATTATTTCTTATTATTTGCTAGAGACATGTTTGTTGATTTCACTTTAATTTGATCATCGGATGCAGATATTACATTTCAATTTCTTCTAGCTGGGAGGTATCTCTTTATGTCATGCCATTTCAAATACTTGGGGAAAAAATCTGAGCAATCTTGATCTTTATAATTTGCCATTATAGCAGTGTTCTATATTATCTGTATGTGTAAATTAAGCATGCTACATATTTAGATAGTTTAAAGTAGTTAAAATAAGTTTAGAAAAACTCAGTGTGAACCTCAAGAAATATATAATGACAAATTAATACAGAGGAGGGATTTATTGAGAATGAGTAACTTCATCAATGCTACTCTCTTAATTATCTTCATCTCTTTTCCATACATAGAGCAGTGAGTGATCTTTAGATTATTCTTACCTCAACCTCCAATTGATTCATTGAGACTTAGAATTCTACTCTGTGGTTGAATTGTCTTTATTGGTAAGTGCAAACTCATCTAATCTATATCAAACTGTCTCCAAGCCATGCTTTGCATCCCTTCTATTCATTCAGTAAACCTAGGTCTTCTTTGGCATATTGACATTTGCTCTACAACTTTTTTCTCCTCCTGACTCCCCTTCCCAGTTATTAATATTATTACTTGAAAGTCTCCAGGCATTTTGTTTGCTGTTCCTCCTATCTAGAAGACTTTACTTTCTCATCTTCATCTCTTGACTTTGATTTTTTAACTTCTTTTAAGTCCCAACGAAAATCTCACCTTCTACAAGAAGTCCTTCTCAACATCTCTTTAATTCTTATGCTTCCCCTCTGGTAATTAATTCTACTTATTTGCTTGCTTCCCCCTCCTCCCCCCCCCCCCCTTTACGTTTAGAATTCTTTGAGGGCAGAGACTATCTTTTGCCCTTTCTTTGTTACCCCTCCCCCAAAGCTGAGCACTATTCTTTAGCTTATAAGAGGTATTTAATAAATACTGACTGATCCTCTGGTTCTATTAGAAATTCTTATGACTTAACATGTGTGTGTACATATACATATATATATGTGTGTGTGTATGTGTATAGCTTTTCCCATTAAATCCCTTGAGAGCAAAGATTTTTTCGGGGGGGGGGGGCGAATATTTGTATCCCTCGATTCTTAGACAAGTTTTTTTGCAAATAATAGGAACTTAATTGTTTTTCACTCATTCATTCTTTAACAACATACATGGGCTCTGTGATGTCTATTCCCTATCTCACCCCACCACACCCCCTCCACTATTCTGACACCTTTCGCTTATATGCAATATAACAAACTTGTAGAGTTCCAGAACTCTGGAGAAGTATACTTGAAACAAGGTGTCAACTCAGTGGAATTGATGAGATGATGGTTCTCTAGTTCACATATATACTTAGTACTTAGTATGGTGATATGTAATGGTTCTCTAGTTCATACATACTCAGTATACTGTAATGATGTAATTATAACAGGGAATTTAAACTGAGGACAAAGTTAGACTCAAAGGGAGACTAGTTGAGACTAGCAGACTGTCAGACTACTGGAGGAGACTGGGTCAGACTATGATAGACACAGAATGTTTAAGAGATAATAAAGACTTTGGACTCTGAATATTCATGTCCATTCTTGTGGTGTCTATCCTGCTAAGCCCAAGGCCCTTCCAGAGGACCTCCAGAAAGCCGGGACATTACACGGACTCTTAACAATGTCTTATTGGATTGAATAAAAAAGTTTATAGTAACTTTTCAGAATGGTTTCGGGTATGTTTATTTTCACTGCAGTGTGGTAGTGCAGGGTATTTTTTTCAATTTAGAGGTGATATTGTGAAAAACAGGAGATGATTACTTATTCACAGTTCAGCAATTTACTTTAACAAACATTAAGCTTTTGGTATATATACTCAGTGGTAAATGGCAAACTACTCCAATATCTTTGTCAAGAAAATCCCAAATGAAATCATAAATACTTGGATAAACTGAAACAAGTGAACAAACATATATGCTCAAGGAATTGTGCTCAGTCTTGGGATATGAAGATGCAAAATAACAGCTCCTCCTATTAATGAGCTTATAGTCTAATGGTGAGTCATAGAGTACGTGTGTGTGTGTGTGTGTGTGTGTGTGTAAGTGTGTGTGTAATGTAAGGGAAAAGATCAGACATAATGCTAAAAGATAACTTGAGAATGAAAGTCACACAGCTAATGACAGAGTTGAATCTAGAATCCAGGTTGTCTCATTCCTAACCTTTTTTTTCCCTTAAAAAAAACCTGTCTCCCCACTGATTACAGTTGAATTTCCCGTAACTTTTGATATGTATAACCCATCAACCATTAGACTTTTCTGAATGATTTGGAAAATCAGGATGTCCTAGTATTGCACACAAGTAGTATACACAAATGGAGTTCTAATAATTTATGAAACAAGAGATACTGTTTTTTATCAGATAGAGAAATTTGTTTGGTTTTTTAAGCTTGCAATTTGGCTTCTAGTTACATTAAAAATTGTGGGATTTTAAAGGTAATGTATTTTAATTTTTGCTTTATATATGGTGGTGATGATATGTGTGTGATATGAGATTATAGTATTAGGAAGATAAGTATATCTGAAGTTGCTTATTTACAATAATTATAAAAAAAAACTTAGTGCCAGATATATTTTTTTAACTTTAAAAATGTTTTTCATATGTATTTCATAAACATGTTTTCATTTATAACTTTAAACTGATATGAGATGCTATGGTGAGGTAATAGCTTGTTTAGGAAATTTGACTTGTTAAAGGTTTCATGGGAAATTTACTAATAGTGCCACTAGGTACACCCTTTTGAGGAGCATAGTTTTTTCCCCCTTATACTGCTACTGTTTACTTAATACTTTTGTAGACCAAAAAAGTGGTTTTCATTTAATTTTTGTTTTGAAGCAGTAAAAAATAGATATGTAGGGATAGTCTCTACCAAAAAAAAAAAAAAAAGAAAAGAAAAGAAAAGAAGGAAAGAAAGGAAAAAGATAAATTAATTTTGCTGATGAGTTTTTAAAAAAAATTAGTTTTCTGGAAATTGTTAATTCTTGTATAGAGATAGTCAAAGAGGTGTCTGATGTTTGGTACATAGTAAGCACATAAATAGATGCTTGTTGACTTGAGTGAAGTACTACACATTTGCAGTCAAAAATAGTAGAAACAATTATTGATACAAGATATGTAATTAAAACACAAAACCAAAATTGAATATCAACATTTATCTTAAATGCTGCTGTTTGAGGAAAAGTGGACATAATTAGAAGAGAAGGAAAAAGCAGATGGAGAGTTGTAGAGATTTTGAAAGGGACTTTGGGATATTTTAAAGTGACTTCAGATTTATTGCAGTGATTACTGTATGATTTTGTTTAAAAAAAAACTCAAGGGTTTTCTCTTTTCTTGAGACAATTTTATTACTAGCATTTAAATTCTATTTAGGCTTTTTTTGTTTGTTTCCTCTCAAGACTTGCAAAAAAGAAGAGAGTGTTATTCTTGGGGAAACTTGGTATGAATTCAAATAGATTGGGGAAAATGATTAAAAAAAAGAGTGAGAGTGTGTGTGTAAGACAAAGTGCCTGAAGTGTAAATGCTGAAAGACCTAGGAAAAACAGGGAAATAAAATTGCATATATGCCTGCTACTTGGAGCAAGCATTGTTAAAATAGATGCGCGCGTGCGCGCGCGCACACACACACACACACACACACACACACACATATCTTTCTGTCTTGGAAATAGCATTTCTTCTCTTATTTTTTTTTTCCTTTAAAGTTCTCAAGGTGGTCCAAAGATTAAAAACCTTACCTCCAAGGAACTTATGGGTTAATAGAGGAAAAAAAGCCATTTTTACAGTTAATTGTGACTGAAGGCAGAACATGAAAATACTATTAGAAGGAGTTAGATCAGAGAATTAGATGATAGTGTGTAAAAGGGAATGATTAAAGAAGTTTTGAATCAATTTGGGAAAAGTAAGGGTGCCACTAAAGGGTAGGGTGATGGCAGAGTGGTTTGGGAAGCATTACACCTCCTACAGGAGGGATGTAGGGAAAGGAGGGAAAATAACTAGGAAAATAGAATTAGAAAATCTAGGCCTGGAGTAGAGATTAAGTGTGTGTTGTTGATTGTACAAGGTAGCAGTTTATTTGTGAGGGTATATTCAGATTGGTATGTGCAAAATAACTTGGAAGGAAACAAATTTAGTTGAAAGGAAGACTCTGAATTATAGATGCCGTTGCTATAAAATGGAAAGTGGCAGAAAGAATTAGAAAGAAATCTTACAATTGGTCACTTCCAAGAAATGCAAATAAAGCCTCAAAAAAAAATTCAATGATCAAAAAAGGGAGGTATAAACATGATTTTGGACAGTGTTAGATTAAAAATAGATATTGTTAAGAGACAGAAATGACACTATGCATAAGAGATAATAACTGATATTTATGTCTCTTTAAGAGCTGTCAACTTTTTTACACTGAATCATCAAGAGGTTTCTAGTAACTGTGTTAAATGAATACTACAAATATAGTTAACCAGATTTTATAGATGAGGAAAATGGTGAAATTGAGATTCAGAAAGGTAAATGATTTTTGCTTGATGTCACAGCTAGTGTCAAGCATATGCTTTTCTCTCTAGGCTTTTTTTGGGGGAGGGGCGGGATTTTTCTCTTAGTTTTCCTTCTATTTTGTTTGGCCATTCCTTCAGTCTCTTTTGCTGGATGTACATCCAGTTCCTAAACTTGAGGGTACCAAAGAACTCTGTCCTATGTCCTCTTCTCTTCCGCATTATTTCACTTGGGATATCATCCGCTCCTCTGGATTCAATGGTCATCTCTGTGCTGAGGATTTTCAAGTTTATTTATTTGTCCTTAACTTGTCTGCTGACCACCAATTTTACATTTTCATATTTCTTTTGGACTTGTTGAAGTTTCCTAGAAATTTAAGCTCATTATATCCATAACTGAACTTAGCTTCTTTCTTCTCAAATCCTTCCCCTTTACAGACTTCTCTTAAATTATCCAGGATACCACTATCTCTATCCCCACTCAAATGGCAAAATGGATGTCTTCTTTGACTCTCTCACTTTCCATATTGATTCCATTACCACGGCTATAGATTTTGATTTCCTAACATCTCTCTCATTTGCACTCTCTCCTCTGACACTGTCACTATATTTGGATGATATAAAAAGTCTCCTCTTTGACCTCCCTACAAGAAATCTCTTTCCTACTCCAGTCTATCTTTAATCTGTCAGAGTGATCTTTCTAAAGGTCAGGTCTGACCATCTAACCTTTCTTACTCAGTAAAACTGCAATTTGTTTATCTTTTAGATTTACCCAAAACTGATAGAGGGACATTGAAGTCTCTTGTCTATATAGGCACTTTTTTATTAAAGTATTTTATTTTCAAAACATATGCATGGATAATTTTTCAAAATTGATCCTTATAAAACCTTGTATTCCAACTTTTCCCCTCCTTCCCTCCCACCCCCTTCCCTAGATGGCAAGTAATCCAAAATATGTTAAATATGTTATATGTTAAATCCAATATATGTATACATATTTATACTGTAATCTTGCTGCTCAAGAAAAATCATATCAAACAGCGGAAAAAATGAGAAAGAAAACAAAATGCAAGCAAACAACAACAAAAAGTGAAAATGCTATCTTATGATCCATACTTAGTTCCCACAGTCTTCTCTCTGAGTATAGATGAGTTCTCTTCATCACAAGATTATTGGAATTGGCATCAATCATTTCATTGTTGGAGTCATGTTCATCAGAATTGATCATCCTATAATATTGCTGTTGCTGTGTATAATGATCTCCTGGTTCTTATTTACTTCACTTAGCATCAATTCATGTAAGTCTCTCCAGGCCTCTCTAAAATCATCCTCCTGATCTTTCTGATGCAACAGTAATATTCCATAATATTCATATACTTTCTCCAACTGATGGGTATCCACTCAGTTTCCAGTTTCTTGTATAGGCACTTTGAGGTCTATATCTTCCTTTTTTTTAGTTTAAACTTTTTAAAGAAAGTTTTATTCCCACTGGCTCCTTTCCTTTAGGGTTTTCATTATTAGTTCCTTTTTCTTTCTTGCTTTTATCTGGTTATATAATGCTTCTCTTCTCCTCTCCCCACTTAAATATATTTCCTTTCCTATTCTTCAACTAATTCTGTTCATGACTTTTTAAAATTTCATTTTTTGTGCCCTTTTCCAAAAAGCCTATCTTCTTTTTTTCATTATCCACTCTCTCTTTCTGAGGACTCTAGACCCTCATTCTTTGTTCATGATCTCCCTATTTATCTAGTTTCTCTATTCTTTGCATTCCTTAATTTCCTAGGTTTCTCTTCTGGGCTCTCCTTTCTAGGCAGTTTCTTTCAGTGCCTTAAAAAAATTCTTTTCTATTGTGCCTCACTCCCAAAATAATGCCAATTTTTGCAGATGTCAGAAAGAGCATTATTTCATGATCTCCTCCCCTAGCCATTATTTAGTCCATCACTGAAAAAAAGTTACCCTCTCTACGTTCATTGGTCCCACTCCTCCAGGTGTCAGTTTTTCCCCCTCCAACAGTTCTAATCCCTCCCTGTCCTCCAATAGGATAAATGGTCTTTTCAAATACCTACTTACCTAGAATTTTCCCAGGATAAGATCTTCATCTCCTTTCACAGAACACTTTTCCATCTTTAGGAATATTCATCAGTGGAGCCCTCCTACCACCAAAGCAAGTCCTTCTCTTCCATTCTTTTTTTAATCTTTTTCACCCTCAACCTCATCCATTCCCCTGCCAGGTCCCTTTCTTTCTGAGACCACAGGGGTCATCTTCCCCTTATTGGTAGCCTGGATTTGACCCAGATATTTCACATTCCACTCTGTCCTCTTCTCCTCCTCCCACTTTTCCATGTACCTTTCCAATCTGTAGTATAGTTTTACACACACACATACTCTCTCTCCTTCTCCCTCTCCTTCTCCCTCTCCCAACCCCAACAAACCACAAAACCCGAGTTCTTTTATTTGTAGGCAGAATGTCACCAAATTCTATATACCCTAAGTTTGCATTTTCACTGTGACTTCTGTTAGACATCTGTTAGTATCCCATATCCCTGTCTCCTTGTGTACATTTAAAAAGAGCATTTTTACTGGTGTTTCTGCAGTTATTCTGTTCCTTTTGCTGTCCTTGGCTACTGTTTTTATTCACTTTCCCTGCATTTCTTTCTGCAGTTATTCTGTTCCTTTTGCTGTCCTTGGCTACTGTTTTTATTCACTTTCCCTGCATTTCTTTTGTCCAACATGTTAAAAGTAGTACATAATCCCTTCTGTTCTGATTTTCTTTCAAAGAATCTTTCATTTTTCTTTTTATTATTGAACATCTTTCTTTTTTTCATGTATGGTTAAGTTCAGATTTACCCCGAGTTGCATTCTGAGATCCATTGCTCCAACACATAAAATCATTCTCTCCTCAATTTTTTGGTGGGTGAAGAGTAGGTTTGCCTTAATTAAATTTCCTTTTCTTTATATTTGAAAGTTTTTCTCCCAATTGCTTGTAGAACTTGTTTCTGAATTAAATTGTTAAATTTAACTACTATATGTCTTGGAGTTGGAAACCTTGGTTTTTTTTTTTTTTTTCTGAAGATAATTTATGAGTTTTTTCAGTTGGTATTTCATTTTCTATATTCAGCAGTTCTGGACAGTTTTCATCTATTAATTCTTTCATTATGGTGTTGAGGTTTTTTATTCTATCGTGTTCTAAGAGACCTGTGCTCTTTAAGTTATCTCTATGCATCATGTCTTCCAGATCATTATGTTTTTCTGGGATGGTGAGCATATTTTCTTTTAGTGTACTAGGTTTTTTGCTTTTCTTTCAGATTGTCTTTCATACCTTGTATTTGCATTCCCAATCTAAATTTTTCTCTTTTGATTCTTTGGTGAGACTTGTTAATGCGAATTCCAGTTTTTTCTTTTGGTAAGACTTTTAATGTGAATTCCATTTTTTTTCTCTCCTGCCTGTGATTTTTGTTGTGACCATAATTCTACTCTCAGTATTCTTATTTCCCCTTTGAATCACTTAAGAACTGTGAATTTTGATCTTATGTTATCACATTTCTCAGGGTTCTCTGCCTCGTCAGATAATGATTCATTTCTTTTTTAATTAGTAGTTGCCTAAACATGATCTGGAGGTAATATTTTCTTTTGTTATTAATGTTTCCCTTTTTTGATTTATCAACTTATGTTTAAAGTCTTTGAATTTCCTTCTTCCTGAGATCTTTAGTAGTTTCATTTTCTTCCCTCACCTCCTACCCCATTATTTTCCCCTTTTATTCACTTTTTGACTCTCTCTCCTCTGAGAGTGAGCTGTATTTCAAATCCTCTCAGCCTTCTATTCTGAGTAATTCACAGCCTATACCTCTGCTCCAGTTGAATTTTGAGTGGACAGACCTGGCTTTGGCTGAATGCTATGTGCTTTCCTTCTGGCTTAGTGGAATACTGCACAGCTCCACCCATACAGGGTGACTTACAATAGTGTCCTTTCTCCCTTTTTCTGTTCCTCAGTTCACTGGTCCAACCCTGGCAGTTCAAAGCATTGATTTTTGTAGTATGAGTCTCCGAGTCTCTGGAAGGAGATAAAGGGGCTGTTCTATGGTATTGAGCTCTTATTTCAAACCCAATTACATGTCTTGTCTCTTTTCCTTTATTCTTCTGCTTTCGTACAGAAATTTTTTTGCAGTACAGATTGATGTCTACTTGGGCACTAGTTCCTTGTGGTCTCAGCAGTGTGCTGAGTACTGCCTCAGTTCTGTCTGTCATAGCTCTAGCAAGCTTTTTCTCACTCTGCTATACTGGCTGGCTTTGTCTGTTCCAAGTATCAGTAAACTTGAAGTGCTGCTGTAGCCTGAGCAAATTTTACTTCCAAATTGCTCTCCAATTCTGCACATTTTCATTGACTGTCTCCCATGCCTGGAATTTTCTTCTTCCTCATCTCTGCCCCTTATCTCCTTTTTTTTTTTTTTTTTTTTTTTAATCTTATATTTAATCCTTTATCTCTGAGGCTATCCCCAATTTATCCTGTATGTCTTGTTTATATGGTTATTTACTTATCTTCTTCATTAGACTTTGAACTCTGTGAGAACAAAGACCATTTTTTAACCTTTCTATTTATCTCCAACTCTTAGTACAGTGCCTGGCACATAGTAGGTGCCCAATGAATATTTAATAATTGATAGATACTATCCTTGTCATCCTGAGTCCAATCCTTCATTGCCTTTAGGCAACTAAGACTGAATTGCAGTAAAGATTCTAATCTGTTTTGGTTAATTTACTTCCTGAGAGCTTGCTGTACACATGAAATCAGAGTCTAGTTGAAAAAGAAAATGATCCAATCCATCTGTTCTCCTTGTCCCTCCCCGCTCTCCCCCCCTTTGGCTGTCATTTCTATTTCCTTATTTAGTATAACAGGTCTTATGTGTATTAGAATTCCTCTGGTAGAATCTCAGGCATTAGAATTTACTGTCATTAATCTTAAAAATAAATTGCTATAGATGGTTCAAATAATATTCCATTTCACATCATTGTTGCCTCCTTCTAATTTAGTAGTGAATTCTTTTAGGTTTATGTGACTTCGCTTGATTCTAATGCCAGTTTTTCTGTTCACTTGTTTTTGCTGCTTCTGCTTTTCATAGTTTTGTGAGACAATATTATAGCTCATAAATTATCTTTCCTCTATGATGTTTTGTAAAGAAACTTGTACTCTAAAGTAGTGTTTCTCTTCCATGTTTATCAGGTTGGCAAAGAGATTTAAGTATTGCTGGCTGAGATGGTTTCTGTGTTCTTAATGCGCCTTTTTTTTAATGGATGTTTATGTTTCCAAGAAATAGTGCTAATCAAATTAATGTTATTACTTTCATTTGTCTCATTTTTTTAGTCAATAGGTTGTTATAAATAGGTCACATTAGAGCTATTGTACTTGCCTGCTCTATCATCTTATCATTATCCTAATTTGATGTTAATTTTGACCTTTGACCTAATCATCCAGTTTTGTGATAGCATTCAACTAATTCTGAAATGAATCCAGCATCTATAACCAACCAATGTTCCCTTCTTGTTAAGATAGGACTTAGTATAGTGATTTTTTTTTTTTTTTGGGTGCTCATCATATCCAGAGCTTTCTAGCTCTCTTGAATAAAGAATTCATAATGTACTTGTTTGACACATTGGAATAATTTCTGAGTATTCAAATTCTTTCATTACTTAACCTGAAAGCATTTTTTAAAACAATCTTCCCAAATGCTTATCTTGGAGATAAAGATTCAAGATTACAATTTTAAAAAATAAAATTTTGTTAACATTTTCATAGAAATGTTTGAAAGAATATTTATTAATTATGCAGTCCCTACCCTCAAGAATTTTACTTTCTAATTGGGAGACATAATACTGGGGAATGGTATCCTGGAAGTACATATAAATACATATACTATTTAGCATTTTATTTTCAGTATATAATGGTTCCTCAACTGTCTTCTGCTTTGAAACTTGTCAAATTTGGTATTTGGAACATTTGAAGAGGGGGAAAAAATGCTTCAACACTTGATGCCATCAATTTGCCTGTTTGCCTGCAATTTTTCTTTAATATTTTGTTGTTAAGTTGGGCAATATAATAACAGGTGTGAGATGGATCCTCCAAATTATTTTAATTTGCATTTCTCTTGCATTTGCTTCTCTTCTAATCTTGTCTGCCTTGGCTTTGTTTGTATAAAAACTTTTTAACTTAATATAATCAAAATTTTCTATTTTTTGATCAGTAATGATTTCTAGTTTCTTGGTCACAAATTCCTTCCTCCATAAATCTGAGAGGTAAACTATCCTATGTTCTTCTAGTTTGTTCATAATATCATTCTTTATGTCTAGCTCATGAACCCATTTCTACCTTATCTTGGTATAGGATATTAAGTGTGGGTCTATGCCTACTTTCTGCCATACTAGTTTCCAATTTTCCCAGCAGTTTTTGTCAAATAGTGACTTCTTGTCTTGGTGTCTTTGGGTTTGTCAAACACTAGATTGCTATAGTTATTGCCTAGTTTGTCCTGTGATCCTAACCTATTCCACTGATTGACTCACTCTATTTCTTAGCTAATAACCAAATGGTTTTTGATAATCATTGCTTATAATATTGTTTTCGGTCTGACACAGCTAGGCCACCTTCATTAGCATTTTTTTCATTAATTCCCTTAAAATTCTTGATCTTTTGTTCTTCCTGATGTACTTTACTATTTTTTTCTAAATCTATAAAATAATTTCTTAGGAGTTTGATTGGTATATCACTAAATAGATTAATTTAGGTAATCTCATTTTTATTATATTCACCCAGCCTACCCATGAGCACTTGATATTTTCCCAACTGATTAGGTCTGACTTTATTTGTGTAGAAAGTGTTTTGTTGTGTGTGTCTTTTTCCATCATCTGTTAGAATTGTCTTGAATCACCTCCTTGTTGAAAAGAGCCAAGTCCATCACAGTTGATCATCACATAATTTTTGTGTTGTGTACAATGTTCTCTTGTTTCTACTCACTTCACTTCGCATCAGTTTATACAAGTCTTTCCAGACTTTTCTGAAATCGTCTTGCTCATCATTTCTTACAGAACAATAATATTCCATTACATTTATATACCATGAGTTATTCAGCCATTTCCCAACTGATGTGCATCCATTCATTTTCCAGTTCTTTTCTACTATAAAAAGGGCTGCTACAAACATTTTTTCCCCATGTGGGTCCTTTTCTCATTTTTTTCTGATCTCTTTGGGATACAAACCCAGTAGAAACACTATTAGATCAAAGGGCAAATGCACAGTTTGATAGCCCTTTGGGCATAGTCCTAAATTGCTTAACAGAATCATTGGATCAGTTCACTACTGCACCAACAAGGCATTAATGTTCCAGTTCTCCACATCCTCTCTAACATTTGTCATTATCTTTTCCTGTCATATTAGTCTGTGTAAGAGATGAAAATGGTATTTCAGAATTGGCTTACTTTGTATTTCTCTAATCAGTAATTTAAAGAATTTTTTCATATGAAAAGAAATGGTTTTAATTTCTTTAATAAAATTGTCTGTTCCTGTCCTTTGACCATTTATCAATTGAGAAATGGCTTGCATTTTTATAAATTTGAAACAGTTATATATTTTAGAAATGAGGCCTTTATCAGAAATCTTAGACATAAAGTTTTTTTTTTTTTTCCCCCTCCAGCCTTCTGCTTCCATTCTAATCTCGGTTGCATTGGATTTATTTATACAAAATCTTTTTAAGTTAATGTAATTAAAATTATCCACTTTGTATTTCATAATGTTCTTTATTCTTTAGCCATTAAATTTCTTCCTTCTCCACAGATCTGAGAGGTGAACTACCCTTTTTCTTCTCCTAATTTGCTTATGGTATCACCTTTTATGTCTAAATCATGAACCCGTTTTGACTTTATCTTGGTATAAGGTGTTTGGTGTTGGTCATTGCTTAGTTTCTGCCATATTCTTTTCCAATTTTCCAAGCAATGTTTGTCAAATAGTGAATTCTTATTCCAGAAACTGAAGTCTTTGAATTTGTCAAACATTAGATTACTATAATCATTAACTCTTGTATTTTGTCAACCTGATCTATTCCATGGATCCACTACTCTATTTCTTGGCCAGTATCAAATGGTTTTGATTACCACCATGTTATAATACAGTTTTAGGTCTGGTATAGCTAGGCCATCTTTGCCTTTTGCATCTTAGGCATTTTTTTTTTATCATTTATTCCCTCAGATGAATTTTGTTATTATATTTTCCAATTCCATAAAGTAATTTCTTAGCATTTAGATTGATATGACACTAAGTAGATTGCTTTAGGTAGAATAGTTATTTTGTATTACCTATGAACACTTATCATTCTTCCAGTTGTTTAAATCTAACTTTATTTGTATAAAAAGTGTTTTGTGATTGTGTTCAGATAGTTCTTGGTTTCGCCTTGGCAGGTGGACTTATCTACAGTTATTTTAAATGAAATTTATCTTTCTTTCTCTTGTTGCTGGAATTCATTGGTAACATATAGAAACACCAGTGATTTATGTGGGTTTATTTTATATCTTGAAGCTATGCTAAAGTTATTGTTTTTAGTATTTTTATATGATTCTCTAGGATTCTCTGAGTGTGCCACCATATCGCCTGCAAAGAATAATTTTGTTTCCTCATTACCTACTCTAAGTTCTTCAGTTTCTTTTTCTTCTCTTATTCCTAAACCTAATACCTCTAGTACAATATTGAATAGTAGTGATCGTAATGGGCAACCTTGTTTTACCCCTGATCTTATTGGGAATGCTTCCAGTTTATCCCTGTTTCATATAATGCTTTCTGATAGTTTTAGATAGATCCTACTATCTAAAACTTCACTTACTCATATGATTTCTAGTGTTTTAATTGGAATTGGTGTTGTATTTTGTCAAATGCTTTTTTCTGCCTCAATTGAGATAATCATAGGATTTCTGTTAATTTGGTTATTTATATGGTCAGCTATGCTGATAGTTGTCCTTATATTGAACCAGCCTTGCATTTCTGGAATAAATCCTATTTGGTCATAGTGTATTATCCTGGAAGTAAATTGCTGTAATCTCTTTACTAATATTTTATTTAATTTTGCATTAATATTCTTTAGGGAAATTGATCTTAATTCCATTCTCTATTTTGGCTGTTTTTATTTTAGTTATCAGCACTGTATCTGTATCATAAAGGGAATCTGATGGGACTCCTTCCCCTATTTTTCTGAATGATTTATATAGCATTGTAATTAGTTATTCTTTAAATGTTTGATGAAATTCACTTGTAAATCCATCTGGCCCTGAGGATATTTTCCTAGGGAGTTATTTATTTATTTTTTTGGTTTGTTGAGACAATTGGGGTTAAGTGACTTGCCCAGAGTCACACAGCCAGGAAGTGTTAAGTGTCTGAGATTACATTTGAACTCCGGTTCTCCTGATTTCAGGGCTGGTGCTCTATCCACTGCGCCACCTAGCTGCCCCAAAAATGGAACTATTTAAGTAATTTATTTCCTTATCTGTTAATTTGGGCAATCTATTTTTGTAATTATCCATTTCATTTAGCATATCAGATTTATTTGCATACTGTTGGGCAAAATAGCTCCTAATTATTGCTTCAATTTCTTCTTTATTGGTGGTGAATTCACCCTTTTCATTTTTGATACTGGTAATTTGGTTTTCTAATTTTCTTTTTCTAAGTAAATGAACCAAAGGTTCATTTATTTTTTTTTTCATAAAATCAACTTTTAGTTTTGTTTACCAGCTCAATAGTTTTAAGACTTTCAATTTTATTAATCTCTTTTGATTTTCAGAATTTTGAATTTGGTACTTAATTGGGGGTTTAAACTTTTTTTTTTCTATCTTCTTTAATTAAATGCCCAATTCATTGACCTTCTCTTTCTCTATTTTATTCATGTAAAATATCTAGTGATACAAAATTTCCCATACAAAATGCTTTGGCTTCATCCTTTAAGTTTTGGTCTCATTATTGTCATTCTCTTTGATGAAATTATTGATTATTTCTATGATTTGTTTAATTCTCTCTTTAGTATTAGATTATTTGGTTTCCACTTCCTCCATCCTTCCTTCCTTCCTTGTCCTTCCTTCCTTTCTGCCTTCCTTCCTTCTTTCCTTCTTTCCAGTCCCATAACCAAAGAGGATTCTAACCATTTCCATAGAAATAGCATAGATTTTGGGGGTGCCATTATATAGGAAAAGATGCTGGAGCTCTTGGGCACCATCTCTGTAGCTCCTTTTATCCAAGGATGTCTGGAAGACTTTAGTATCATCAGTAGCAGCAGTAAAGTCCAGGATGGGATGTGGAGTCATCCTCTTGGCTCAATCGTCCAAGGGGTTTTAGAAAATTAAAAATATCCCAAAATCTCTCTCTCTCTCTTTTTTTTTTTTAAATAATAACTTTTTATTGACAGAACCCATGCCAGGGTGATTTTTTTTACAACATTATCCCTTGCACTCGCTTTTGTTCCGATTTTTCCCCTCCCTCCCTCCATCCCCTCCCCTAGATGGCAAGCAGTCCTATATATGTTAAATATGTCACAATATATCCTAGATACAATATATGTTTGCAGAACCGAATAGTTCTCTTATTGCACAGGAAGAATTGGATTCAGAAGGTAAAAATAACCCGGGAAGAAAAACAAAAATACAAATAGTTTATATTCATTTTCCAGTGTTCTTTCTTTGAGTGTAGCTGCTTCTGTCCATCATTTATCAATTGAAATGGAGTTAGGTCTCTTTGTTAAAGAAATCCACTTCCATCAGAATACATCCTCATACAGTATTGTTGCTGAAGTGTATAATGATCTCCTGGTTCTGCTCATTTCACTTAGCATCAGTTCATGTAAGTTTCTCCAAGCCTCTCGGTGTTCATCCTGCTGGTCATTTCTTACATTATAATAATATTCCATAACATTCATATACCACAATTTACCCAGCCATTCTCTAATTGATGGGCACCCATTCAATTTCCAGTTTCTACCCACTACAAACAGGGCTGCCACAAACATTTTGGTACATACAGGTCCCTTTCCCTTCTTTAGTATTTCTTTGGGATATAAGCCCAGAAGTAACACTGCTGGATCAAAGGGTATGCACAGTTTGATAACTTTTTGGGCATAATTCCAGATTGCTCTCCAGAATGGTTGGATTCGTTCACAATTCCACCAACAATGCATCAGTGTTCCAGTTTTCCCACATCCCCTCCAACATTCATCATTATTTTTTCCTGTCATCTTAGCCAATCTGACAGGTGTGTAGTGGTATCTCAGAGTTGTCTTAATTTGCATTTCTCTGATCAATAGTGATTTGGAACACTCTTTCATATGAGTGGTAATAGTTTCAATTTCATCCTCTGAAAATTGTCTGTTCATATCCTTTGACCATTTATCAATTGGAGAATGGCTTGATTTCTTATAAATTAGAGTCAGTTATCTATATATTTTGGAAATGAGGCCTTTATCGGAACCTTTAACTGTAAAGATGTTTTCCCAGTTTGTTGTTTCCCTTCTAATCTTGTTTGCATTAGTTTTGTTTCTACAAAGGCTTTTTAATTTGATCTAATCAAAATTTTCTATTTTGTGATCAATAATGATTTCTGGTTCTTCTTTGGTCACAAATTCCTTTATCCTCCATAAGTCTGAGAGGTAAACTATCCTATGTTCCTCTAATTTATTTATAATCTCATTCGTTATGCCTACCTCATGGACCCATTTTGATCTTATCTTGATGTACGGTGTTAAGTGTGGGTCCATACCTAATTTTTGCTATACTAATTTCCAGTTTTCCCAGCATTTTTTGTTAAATAATGAATTCTTATCCCAAAAGTTGGGATCTTTGGGTTTGTCAAACATTAGATAGCTATAGTTATTGACTATTTTGTCTTGTGAACCTAACCTATTCCTGATCAACTAATCTATTTCTTAGCCAATACCAAATGGTTTTGGTGACCGCCGCTTTATAATATAGTTTTAGATCAGATACAGCTAGGCCACCTTCATTTGATTTTTTTTTTTCATTAGTTCCCTTGAAAGCCTTGACCTTTTGTTCTTCCAGATGAATTTTGTTGTTATTTTTTCTAGGTCATTAAAATAATTTTTGGGGAGTTTGATTGGCATAGCATTAAATAAATAGATTAGGCTAGGTAATATTGTCATCTTTTTTTTTTTTTTATTAAATTTTTTTATTTAATAATTACATTATATTTACACTCATTTCTGTTCCGATTTTTTTTTCCCCTCCCTCCCTCCACCCCCTCCCCTAGATGGCAAGCAGTCCTTTATATGTTGGATATGTTGCAGTATATCCTAGATACAATATATGTTTGCAGAACCGAACAGTTCTCTTGTTGCGTAGGGAGAATTGGATTCAGAAGGTATAAATAATCCGGGAAGAAAAACAAAAATGCAGATAGTTCACATTCGTTTCCCAGTGTTCTTTCTTTGGGTGTAGCTGCTTTTGTCCGTCATTTATCAATTGAAACTCAGGTCTCTTTGTCAAAGAAATCCACTTCCATCAAAATATGTCCTCATACAATATCGTTGTTGAAGTGTATAATGATCTCCTGGTTCTGCTCATTTCACTTAGCATCAGTTCATGTAGGTCTCTCCAAGCCTCTCTGTATTCATCCTGCTGGTCATTTCTTACAGAACAATAATATTCCATAACATTCATATACCACAATTTACCCAGCCATTCTCCAATTGATGGGCATCCATTCATTTTCCAGTTTCTAGCCACTACAAACAGGGCTGCTACAAACATTTTGGCACATACAGGTCCCTTTCCCTTCTTTAGTATTTCTTTGGGATATAAGCCCAATAGAAACACTGCTGGATCAAAGGATATGCACATTTTGATAATTTTTTGGGCATAATTCCAGATTGCTCTCCAGAATGGTTGGATTCGTTCACAACTCCACCAACAATGCATTAGTGTCCCAGTTTTCCCGCATCCCCTCCAACATTCATCATTATTTTTTCCTGTCATCTTAGCCAATCTGACAGGTGTGTAGTGGTATCTCAGAGTTGTCTTAATTTGCATTTCTCTGATCAATAATGATTTGGAACACTCTTTCATATGAGTGGTAATAGTTTCAATCTCATCCTCTGAAAATTGTCTGTTCATATCCTTTGACCATTTATCAATTGGAGAATGGCTTGATTTCTTATAAATTTGAGTCAGTTCTCTATATATTTTGGTAATGAGGCCTTTATCAGAACCTTTAACTGTGAAAATGTTTTCCCAGTTTGTTGCTTCCCTTCTAATCTTGTTTGCATTAGTTTTATTTGTACAAAGGCTTTTTAATTTGATGTAATCGAAATTTTCTATTCTGTGATCAGTAATGGTCTCTAGTTCATATTTGGTCACAAATTTCTTTCTCCTCCACAAGTCTGAGAGATAAACTATTCTATGTTCCTCTAATTTATTTATAATCTCGTTCTTTATGCCTAGGTCATAGACCCATTTTGATCTTATCTTGGTATATGGTGTTAAGTGTGGGTCCATGCCTAATTTCTGCCATACTAATTTCCAATTATCCCAGCAGTTTTTATCAAATAATGAATTCTTTTCCCAGAAGTTAGGGGCTTTGGGTTTGTCAAACACTAGATTGCTATAGTTGACTATTCTGTCTTGTGAGCCTAGCCTTTTCCACTGATCCACTAATCTATTTCTTAGCCAATACCAAATGGTTTTGGTGACTGCTGCTTTATAATATAATTTTAGATCAGGTACAGCTAGGCCACCTTCATTTGATTTTTTTTTCATTAATTCCCTTGAGATTCTCGACTTTTTATTGTTCCATATGAATTTTGTTGTTATTTTTTCTAGATCAATAAAATATTTTCTTGGAAGTCTGATTGGTATAGCACTAAATAAATAGATTAGTTTAGGGAGTATTGTCATCTTTATTATGTTCGCTCGGCCGATCCAAGAGCACTTAATATTTTTCCAATTATTTAAGTCTGACTTTATTTGTGTGGAGACTTTTTTATAATTTTGCTCATATAATTCCTGACTTTCCTTTGGTAGATAGATTCCCAAATATTTTATGGTATCAACAGTTATTCTGAATGGAATTTCTCTTTGTATCTCTTGCTGTTGGGTTTTGTTGGTGATGTATAAAAATGCTGAGGATTTATGGGGATTTATTTTGTAGCCAGCTACTTTGCTAAAATTATGAATTATTTCCAATAGCTTTTTGGTAGAATCTCTGGGGTTCTCTAGGTATACCATCATATCATCTGCAAAGAGTGATAGTTTGGTTTCCTCATTGCCTACTCTAATTCCTTTTATATCTTTCTCGACTCTTATTGCCGAGGCTAGTGTTTCTAATACGATATTAAATAATAATGGTGATAGTGGGCAACCTTGCTTCACTCCAGATCTTACTGGGAAAGGTTCCAGTTTTTCCCCATTGCATATGATGCTTACTGATGGTTTTAAATATATGCTCCTGACTATTTTAAGGAAAAGTCCATTTATTCCCATGCTCTCAAGTGTTTTTATTAGGAATGGATGTTGGATTTTATCAAATGCTTTTTCTGCATCTATTGAGATGATCATGTGGTTTTTGTTTGTTTGGTTATTGATATAGTCAATTATGCTAATAGTTTTCCTAATATTGAACCAGCCCTGCATTCCTGGTATAAATCCTACTTGGTCATAGTGTATTATCCTGGTGACAATTTTCTGTAATCTTTTTGCTAATATTTTATTTAAGATTTTAGCATCAATATTCATTAGGGAGATTGGTCTATAATTTTCTTTCTCTGTTTTCAGCCTACCTGGTTTAGGTATCAGTACCATATCTGTGTCATAAAAGGAGTTTGGTAGGACTCCTTCAATCCCTATTTTTTCAAATAGTTTATATAACATTGGAGTTAATTGTTCTTTAAATGTTTGGTAGAATTCACATGTAAATCCATCTGGTCCTGGGGATTTTTTCTTAGGGAGTTGATTGATAGTTTGTTCTATTTCTTTTTCTGAGATGGGACTGTTTAGGATATTTACTTCTTCCCTTTTCACTTTTCTCCTCCCACTTTTCAATGAAGTGGGAGAAATTTCACCATAAATTGATTCTCTTTAAGCCAATTCTGATGGCAGTAAGATACACACTATGTTCATATCCCTCCATTCTTTCTCTCATATATAATAGGTTTTCTTTGCCTCTTTGTGAGATGTAGTACCCCCACTTTACTCTTTTTCTGATACAATTTCCTTTCCACCTCTAGTTTCTAGAACAAAGTATATATGTGTTCTTTATATATCTTTATAGCAGAAATATAGTTCCTAATATTTCTTTTACCTTTTTAGGTTTCTCTTGAGTTCTATATTTGTAGATTAAACTTTTTGTTTAGTTCTATTTTTTTTTTCATCAAAAATAGACGAAATTCACTTATTTCCTTGAATGTCCATCTTCTTCCCTGGAAAAAAAAATGCTCATTTTGGCTAGGTAAGTTATTTTTGGTTGCGTACCAAGTTCCTTAGCCTTTCAGAATATCAGATTCCAGGTCCTTTGATCCTTAATGTGGAAGCTGCTAGATCCTGAGTAATCCTTATTGTGGCTCCTCTATATTTGAATTGATTTTTTTCTAGCAGCTTGCAGTATTTTTTTCCCCTTCATCTGATAGTTCTGGAATTTGGCCACTATATTTCTTGGAGTTTTGATTTTAGGGTCCCTTTCAGTAGGTGATCGATGAATTCTTCCAATGTCTATTTTACTCTCTGTTTCTATAACATCTGGGCAGTTTTCTTTGATAATTCCTGGAAAATAGTATACAGGCTTTTTTTTTTTCATAATTTTCAGGAAGTCCAATAATTCTCAGATTATCTCTCCTAGATCTATAGGTCTGTTGTTTTCCAAGAAAGTACTTGACATTTTTTTCCCATTGTTTCATTTTTTTGGTTTTGTTTGACCAATCTTGGTGTCTCCTCAAGTCATTTATTTCCATTTGTTCGATTCTGATTTTTAATGAGTTATTTTCTTCATTTATTTTTTAAATATCTTTTTCTAATTATTCATTTGAGTTTTTAAGTGAGCTGTTTTATCCCATGGAATTTTTTTCCATTTCACCAATTTTATTTTTTAGAGAGCTATTTTCTTTTTCCAACTCACTAATTCAGTTTTTTAAGGATTTGATTTCTTTATCCACTCTATCTTTAAATGAGTGGGATGACTTAAACAGACTCTCTTGCCAAGCTTCCATTTTCTTTTCCCATTTTTTTCTAGCTCTCTTGTGAGAGCCTTTTTAATTTCTTCTATGAGAGTCTTGTGTGTTGACAACCAGCTCATATCCCCCTTTGGGGATTCATCTGGAGACAGTCTGTTTTTAGTCTCCTCAGAGTTTAATGTCTGCTCTTTATCCATATAGAAGTTATCAATCTTTAGAGTTTGTTTTAATTTTTTGCTCATTTTGTCAAAGGAGAATCAAAGAAAAACTAACAAGAAAAACAAATGAAGCTTGGGAGGAGGGGGGAAGCTATATGGTATTACTGAGCTTCTTCTACAGACTGCAGGGGGCAGCAGGAAGGCACTAGTAGGACAGCAATGGCTGCACTGCCTCTGTGCTCTGAGATTCTGAGAGCGTGCTAAGACACTCTGGGTGGGTGTGGCCAGGTCCTGAGAGGCCCTAGCTTTTCCCTGTATTTTTAGCTTCTCTGCTTGTCTACTGGCTTGCTGCCAGGGCAAAGTAGCCAACATTGTAGTAAATCTCTCCCCAGAAATGGCTGAGATCATATCCCACTCTGCTCCAGTTTGCTTAGCTGTGAGCTGCCTGTCTTACTCTGTCTGTTGTGCTGCTGCTGCCTGCCTTCAGTCTGTCCCCAATCTATCCATCCTCATCCACAAGCAAAAACAGACCTTTTCTGGTGAATTTCGAGGATATCTTCTCTTGGTAATTATTTGTGGGTTTTTTTTTTTTTTTTTCAGTCAAGCACTAATTCTGAGGCTTGTCATGAAATAAGTTATCCTGAGAGAAAAGATGGAGCTTAAGTAGATGTGTGTGTTCTCTCCACCATCTTGGCCAGAAGTTCTCTTTATGCAATATTGTTGTTACTGTCTATAATGTTTTCTTGTCTCTGCTTGTTTTGCTTTTCATTATTTCATGCAAGCCTGTGTTTTTCTTTCTTCTTCTTTTCTTAAAATCCATGTTGTTCTAAGATCACAGAGCTCATTTTTATAGCAAATTAATATTCCATCACAGTCATATACTACAATTTGTTTCATGTACAAATCGCCTTTCCCCTTCCTCCCCACTCCCTCTTTTCTGTGGAAGTGTTTATCTTGTTTTTCAAGTTGAGAATAAAATAAATAAAATTTAAAAAATATTTTTAAAGACACAAAGTTAGGCGAGAGGTTAAACATAATTTGTTCTAATGAAGAAAAGTCAAATATTAAGCATCTGCTACTGTATGAGGATGTATTCTGATGGAAGTGGATTTCTTTGACAAAGAGACCTAACTCCATTTCAATTGATAAATGATAGACAGAAGCAGCTACACCAAAAAAAGAACACTGGGAAATGAATGTAAACTATTTGCATTTTTGTTTTTCTTCCTGGGTTATTTTTACCTTCTGAATCCAATTCTCCCTGTGCAACAAGAGAACTATTCGGTTCTGCAAACATATATTGTATCTAGGATATACTGCAACATATTTAACATATATAGGACTCTATATCTATCTAGGGGAGGGGCTGGAGGGAGGGAGGGGAAAAATCGGAACAGAAGCGAGTGCAAGGGATAATGTTGTAAAAAAAATTACCCTGGCATGGGTTCTGTCAATAAAAAGTTATTATAAAATAAATTTTTTTTTAAAAAGGAAAAAAAAAAACAATGCAGGGGAAAAAAAAAAAAAGAATTGATCATCATATAGTATTGTTGTTGAAGTATAAAATAAACTCCTGGTCCTGCTCATTTCACTCAACATCTGTTCATGTAAGTCTCTCCAGGCCTTTATGAAATCATCCTGCTGGTCATTTCTTACAGAACAATAATATTCCATATTCCAAATAATATTCCACATACCATAATTTATTCAGCCATTCTCCAGTTGATGGGCATCCACTCAGTTTTCACTTTTCTCCTCCCACTTTTCAATGAAGTGGGAGAAATTTCACCATAAATTGATTCTCTTTAAGCCAATTCTGATGGCAGTAAGATACACACTATGTTCATATCCCTCCATTCTTTCTCTCATATATAATAGGTTTTCTTTGCCTCTTTGTGAGATGTAGTACCCCCACTTTACTCTTTTTCTGATACAATTTCCTTTCCACCTCTAGTTTCTAGAACAAAGTATATATGTGTTCTTTATATATCTTTATAGCAGAAATATAGTTCCTAATATTTCTTTTACCTTTTTAGGTTTCTCTTGAGTTCTATATTTGTAGATTAAACTTTTTGTTTAGTTCTATTTTTTTTTCATCAAAAATAGACGAAATTCACTTATTTCCTTGAATGTCCATCTTCTTCCCTGGGAAAAAAAAATGCTCATTTTGGCTAGGTAAGTTATTTTTGGTTGCGTACCAAGTTCCTTAGCTTTTCAGAATATCAGATTCCAGGTCCTTTGATCCTTAATGTGGAAGCTGCTAGATCCTGAGTAATCCTTATTGTGGCTCCTCTATATTTGAATTGATTTTTTTCTAGCAGCTTGCAGTATTTTTTTCCCCTTCATCTGATAGTTCTGGAATTTGGCCACTATATTTCTTGGAGTTTTGATTTTAGGGTCCCTTTCAGTAGGTGATCGATGAATTCTTCCAATGTCTATTTTACTCTCTGTTTCTATAACATCTGGGCAGTTTTCTTTGATAATTCCTGGAAAATAGTATACAGGCTTTTTTTTTTCATCATAATTTTCAGGAAGTCCAATAATTCTCAGATTATCTCTCCTAGATCTATAGGTCTGTTGTTTTCCAAGAAAGTACTTGACATTTTTTTCCCATTGTTTCATTTTTTTGGTTTTGTTTGACCAATCTTGGTGTCTCCTCAAGTCATTTATTTCCATTTGTTCGATTCTGATTTTTAATGAGTTATTTTCTTCATTTATTTTTTAAATATCTTTTTCTAATTATTCATTTGAGTTTTTAAGTGAGCTGTTTTATCCCATGGAATTTTTTTCCATTTCACCAATTTTATTTTTTAGAGAGCTATTTTCTTTTTCCAACTCACTAATTCAGTTTTTTAAGGATTTGATTTCTTTATCCACTCTATCTTTAAATGAGTGGGATGACTTAAACAGACTCTCTTGCCAAGCTTCCATTTTCTTTTCCCATTTTTTTCTAGCTCTCTTGTGAGAGCCTTTTTAATTTCTTCTATGAGAGTCTTGTGTGTTGACAACCAGCTCATATCCCCCTTTGGGGATTCATCTGGAGACAGTCTGTTTTTAGTCTCCTCAGAGTTTAATGTCTGCTTTTTATCCACATAGAAGTTATCAATCTTTAGAGTTTGTTTTAATTTTTTGCTCATTTTGTCAAAGGAGAATCAAAGAAAAACTAACAAGAAAAACAAATGAAGCTTGGGAGGAGGGGGGAAGCTATATGGTATTACTGAGCTTCTTCTACAGACTGCAGGGGGCAGCAGGAAGGCACTAGTAGGACAGCAATGGCTGCACTGCCTCTGTGCTCTGAGATTCTGAGAGCTTGCTAAGACACTCTGGGTGGGTGTGGCCAGGTCCTGAGAGGCCCTAGCTTTTCCCTGTATTTTTAGCTTCTCTGCTTGTCTACTGGCTTGCTGCCAGGGCAAAGTAGCCAACATTGTAGTAAATCTCTCCCCACAGAAATGGCTGAGATCATATCCCACTCTGCTCCAGTTTGCTCAGCTGTGAGCTGCCTGTCTTTGTCTGTTGTGCTGCTGCTGCCTGCCTTCAGTCTGTCCCCAATCTATCCATCCTCATCCACAAGCAAAAACAGACCTTTTCTGGTGAATTTCGAGGATATCTTCTCTTGGTAATTATTTGTGGGTTTTTTTTTTTTTTTTCAGTCAAGCACTAATTCTGAGGCTTGTCATGAAATAAGTTATCCTGAGAGAAAAGATGGAGCTTAAGTAGATGTGTGTGTTCTCTCCACCATCTTGGCCAGAAGTTCTCTTTATGCAATATTGTTGTTACTGTCTATAATGTTTTCTTGCCTCTGCTTGTTTTGCTTTTCATTATTTCATGCAAGCCTGTGTTTTTCTTTCTTCTTTTCTTAAAATCCATGTTGTTCTAAGATCACAGAGCTCGTTTTTATAGCAAATTAATATTCCATCACAGTCATATACTACAATTTGTTTCATGTACAAATCGCCTTTCCCCTTCCTCCCCACTCCCTCTTTTCTGTGGAAGTGTTTATCTTGTTTTTCAAGTTGAGAATAAAATAAATAAAATCTAAAAAATATTTTTAAAGACACAAAGTTAGGCGAGAGGTTAAACATAATTTGTTCTAATGAAGAAAAGTCAAATATTAAGCATCTGCTACTGTATGAGGATGTATTCTGATGGAAGTGGATTTCTTTGACAAAGAGACCTAACTCCATTTCAATTGATAAATGATAGACAGAAGCAGCTACACCAAAGAAAGAACACTGGGAAATGAATGTAAACTATTTGCATTTTTGTTTTTCTTCCTGGGTTATTTTTACCTTCTGAATCCAATTCTCCCTGTGCAACAAGAGAACTATTCGGTTCTGCAAACATATATTGTATCTAGGATATACTGCAACATATTTAACATATATAGGACTCTATATCTATCTAGGGGAGGGGCTGGAGGGAGGGAGGGGAAAAATCGGAACAGAAGCGAGTGCAAGGGATAATGTTGTAAAAAAAATTACCCTGGCATGGGTTCTGTCAATAAAAAGTTATTATAAAATAAAATTTTTTTTAAAAAGGAAAAAAAAAAACAATGCAGGGAAAAAAAAAAAAAGAATTGATCATCATATAGTATTGTTGTTGAAGTATAAAATAAACTCCTGGTCCTGCTCATTTCACTCAACATCTGTTCATAAAAGCAATTTGTAGAACTCCTCTTCCTATTTTTTCAAGTAGTTTATATAGTATTGGAATTAATTGTTCTTTGAATGTTTGGTAGAATTCACATATAAATCCATCTGGCCCCTGGATTAATAGATTATTCTATTTTTTTTTCTAAAATAGGATTATTTAAGTAATTTATTTCCTCATCTATTAATGTGGGTAATCTATATTTTTGTAGATATTCCTCCATTTCATTTAGATTGTCAAATTTATTGGCATATAGTTGGACAAAATAACTCTTAATTATTGCTCCAATTTTCTCTTCATTGGTGGAATGTTCTCCCTTTTCACTTTTGAGACTAACAATTTGATTTTCTTCTTTCCTTTTTCTCATCAAATTAACTAAAGGTTTATCTATTTTTGGTTTTTTTTTCCATAAAATCAACTTTTAGTTTTATTTATTAATTCAATAATTTCTTAGTTTCAGTTTTATTAATCTCCTTTCATTTTCAGAATTTCAAATTTGGTTTTTGAGGGTTTTTAATTTGTTCTTTTTCTAGCTTTTATAGTTGTAAGCCCAATTCATTGATCTTCTCTTTCTCTATTTTATGCAAGTAAGCCTCTAGAGATATAAAATTTCCCCTTACAACTGCTTTGACTGTATCCCACAAATTTTGATATGTTGTCTCATTATTGTCATTCTCTTGGATAAAATTATGTAATCAAAATTATCCATTTTACTTCCTGTAATCTTCTCTATCTATTGTTTGTTCTCTCCTCATTCTATTTTTCTGGTTAATTTTTCTGATTATTTCACATTTTCTTCTATTTTTTCATCCTTTTGACTCTGTTTTATTATTTTTTAGTATCTTATAGAGTGATTAGCTTCCACCTGCCCAGTTCCAATTTTTAAGGAATTATTTTTTTCAGTGAACTTTCATATCTCTTTTTTCATTTGGACAATTTAAGTTTTATAAGTAATTATTTTCTTCAGAGAAGTTTTATCATTAGGTTAGTTTTGTTTTTTAAAAGTGTTATTTCCTTCAAAAAAATTTTAATGCCTGTTTGACCAAGCTATTAATTTTTGTTTCAAAATTTTCTTGGATCACTCTCATCCCTCCATTTTCTCTCTATTACTCTTATTTGATTTTCAAATAAATTTATTTAGGTCTTTCAAGAATTCTTGTTGGGTCTGTGTCCAGCTCTCCCTCCTCCAAAAAACCCCCAAACTTTGTAGCCGTTTTGACACCATTGTCTTCCTTAATTTGCATCTTGATCTTCCTTGTCATAGTAGCCTTTTGTGATTAGGTTCTTTTTCTATTTACTCATTTTTCTAGCTTATTTCTTGACTTTGAACTTTATGTTAAAATTGTTCTCTGTTTTGTGGTGGAAAATAGGGGCACTGTTCCAGTCTTCAGGTTTTTTGTTGTTGTTTTTGATGGAATTGTTTTCTGAGCTAGTTTTGTGATTTGGAAGTTTTCAGTACTTCAGAGGTGGTATGATCCAAAGAGGTATAATCATTTCTCTTCTAGTTTGAGCTCTCCTGTCTCTACTGAGAATAGGTGTGTGATGCTTTGAAGTCAGAAGCAGTACTGCTTCTCAGGGCTCCTCTCTTTTTGGACTGAAGGTGATATTGCTTCTCAGTACTTCTGCTTACTTGCTATTGAACTTGATAATTAATGTTACTCAGGGCCCCTGCTTCTTTGTAACAGTAAGTACTCTTTCCATTCAAGAGCTGTCACTTAGAAGTAGGTATAGACAATGAGTGGATTTGCCAAATAGTACTCTGTCCTATACTCAGAACTTGCCGAGGGCAAGTTGTAGTAAAGTGAGAGATGAAGGCTAAGGAAGAGGCATAGAAACTGGAAAACCAAAGGATCCCTTTACTTCTATGAAAATAGGGATGTTCATTAGTGAAGTGAATTGGGAGGAAGGGGAGGAAGGTTTGTGATAGGCACCTGAGTCTTCTTACCCCTTTCAGTGGAGAAAACAATGGGAACATATGTTTATTGGGGATGGGTTTTATTAGCCATTGTCCTGGAATAAAGGGTACTTTCAGTAACCATGAACTGATCTAGGTGGCAGAATGTGTTTTTGCTGAGATCAGTAAAGGCTGTATTTAATTATTCTGCTTTTTTGTATTTATTTGTACATTTTATTAAATATTGATTTTTTTTTTTTTAACATAGTGATGAGGTTTAGGTTTTGAGATTCCCTTCTATCAGTGAACCAAATGATGAGGTCTAGATTTAGGGAACCTGTTGGAATCCTAGTGTCAGCTCAACTTGAAACAAGGTGATAATTCAAGGGAGATGTTAGAATCCTAGTGTTAACTCAATGTAATTGATACAATGCTTGTGTTCACACCTTTACTCTTTGGAGTTCACACATTTGGGAGATTTCAGGGTTTAGTATGAGATATCCAAATTCACACCTCCCTTGAAGCTCTTAGGGCCAGAGAGCCCTATGGGAGAAAACCCATAATCCCATTCTCTCAGAAGAATCATATATAAACCCAGTGAAGAGAGATTCATTCTAATAATTTCCACTTGGCTGGCTGGTGGCGGAAGAGAGTTCAGTTGGGTTGGAGAGGAGCACTCTGGTGCAGACACAGAGCACTTGGGAGATTGAGAGCCAGAAGCCCTCTCTCGGAGGCAAGACAGATTCAACTTGGAGCTGAATTGGAGGCTGAAGAAAGCAGAGGCAGAAGCAAAGGACAAAGCTGCAAGAGCTCTTGGAACCAAACAGAGAGATAGGCCTCTAAGCTAACCGGGTTATATTGGAGACAATAAAAGATCTGAACTTTTATCACCTAGCTGTGTTTTGGGGTAATTATTGATCTGAACTGATACTAAGATTGCCTCCAGAAAACCTCCCCCGAGAAACCAACTCTCTCCCAGAGAGAAAACCATTATATTTCTTTTAAAGAAGAACAAGAATCACCACAGGAACCAAAATGAGATTAGGGTTCCTGGTGGTCAGGGAGTTAAATGATGAGCTCTAATGTCAGGTTGGGGTTCAGGGAATCAAATGGAAAGGTTTGGCTCCTTTGTACCCCCTTTGGATTTTGGCACAAGGGTAGGGAATTTGGGGGAACCTCCTTCTGGCAGCACAGAGATTCTATGTAAAGGAATTTACAAACCTGAAAAGCTATATTAATATAAGAGGTTTATTTTAGGCATTGAGAAGTAAAGTTTCTAGTAGAGAAATCCTGACAGAGAGGCATCAAGTCTTGTTAGGGAAATAGATGAGGATAAAAAAAAGGATAGCATTGTAAGAGAATATTATCCCAGTGGGCAGAGGCTTGCTATGCCGGGAAGAAAGAGAGTTTCCTTGGCATTTTAGCTCCTCTGCAAGGATTGAGCCCCAAGTAGGCTCTTTTTATGTAGAATTCTTTGCTTACAAGCCAAGGGGGCTAGTGGATGCAGTTCCAAATTGGCTCTTTTTATCTACAAGCTGGATTTCAGCTTGAGCTAGAATTGAAGATCTTCACTTGAATAGGGTTGAAATTCTTTAGCTCAGGACTGAACCAATCCCACCTAGATAACCCAATGAAGCTGCTTATTCTTGGGCGGGGTCTCCATAGACACAGGGTTCAAGGAGAATCTCTTTTTCAAGGAGTTTTAGAGTTTTGCAGTCCCTTCTTCAATAGTGCCTTTAAGCATAATGTAGTTTTCCTGCTCATCTCTTTATTGCTTCTGTTTTGTTTTGTTTTGTTTTGTTTTCTGTAGCTTTGTTGGAAATTATGATTACCACCTTAGTTTTTTTTGAGTTCACTTGAAATATAATAGATTTTGTGCTAATCCCTCATTTTGAACTCTTTATACATCAGGTAACTTTCTTGCAAACGACATATTGTTGGATTTTTCTTTCTAATTCATTCTGTTATCATTTTCAATTTTGTGAGTGAATTCATCCCATTTATGTTCATGGTTATGATTATTTCAATTGTGTGTTCCCTTCATTTTGCCTTATGACTTTTTTCTTCATTTCAGTGCTCCTCTTTACAAAAAAGAAGGTGGTAAGAAAGATGTTTGCTTAATTTAATACTTCCTCTTTCTCCTGTTCTCTTTCTTTTGTTCCATTACTGGTTTTCACTCTTTTTTTCCCCACTTTGACAATTTCCTCATGTTTTGTTTTGTTTTACTTATGACTACTCCCTCACTTTGTGCCCTTTCTCTTAAAATCTTTTTTCTTCTCTCTGTATCTTTTTTTTTCTCTATTGAGTTTAATTTCCACACCAAACTTTTTGTTGATAACATATGTAAATATGTTCTACTTTCTTTTGACTTATTCAAATGAAAGTGAAATTTATGGGGTACCCATTCTTCAACCCTTCCCTTAATACTTTTGTACACTCTTCATCTCATACTTCTGTTAGATAAAATTTTGTTTTTCTATATCGTTGTTCCTTTTGCTTCATTTTTAGATCTTTACCTGTTGTTTGTGAAGCAGGTACACTACTTTGGATCCTAAAATGCTATGGTCCCCTGCTAATGCATATTTTAAGACTGGGTTTTCGACTTGGAGGAAAATCATTTAAAATCAAATTGAGACTTGATTTCTTTTCCCCCTTCTACCCCCAAGTATATATACAAACATCTTTTAACTTTTTTTTTTTAAGTTTTGTGTTCCATTTCTCTAGCCTACAGTAAATGACTTCTGTTCTAATTGTGATTTTCTTAGGGGATATTCTCAAAGTTTTTTAGCCCCATCTCAATCTGTATAATTTACAGTTCATTAGTTGAGGTCTCTGCCCCAACTGAATTTTAGATGTTCACAACTGACCCCCACCTAACTACTTGTGCTTATTCTTTCAGGCTTGGAGTGCTATATAACCCCTGAACACATATAGTTCTGTTCCTTAGTTCTTTGGGCATCAGTTCTTTGGAGAATGTTAGAATGATAGAAAAATAATTCTTTTACATTTTGTAATTTTTGTACATTTTGTAATTTTTGTGCATTCTTTTGAAACCATAAAAGTTAAAGAGTAGGTAGATCGATAATCCCATACTAGAGCAAAGAGTTACCATTGAGGATTCAGAATAGAAGAGAATAGAAGTATGTAACAGAGTGAGTGTAAATGTTTCCTAGTTCTCCCTCCATTCTTTTCTTTCTGTAATCATTGTAGAAGGCCCGTACGCTTTTGAAGTCCTAAATTTTTAAATATATCCTTTTGGACCTTTAATGCTGTAAACATGGTGTTGTTTGTCCTTTGTTCCTGAAGAGGACCATGATATTAGGGAGGTCATGTCATGAACGTGTAAATGATTTGGATTTAAATGAGAAAGGCTGTGCAAGGTCACCTGCCTCACTTTGCCCTCCAGAGTCACCAGGGTCCAGTGGCAAGATGTAGATCAGGATGACTGGAGATGACCTTGAGGAAATTTGACCTTTTTAAACTAAGGTCTTCAGCAGATCTCAGTTTGACTGAGACCACACCCATTCTTCCTGCCTTTCCGTCATGTGCTTAACTTCCTAAATTTGGACCAGTGAGTATGATAAAGATGGGAAGAACATTGTAAATGTTTAATTTGGAAATATTTTTAAAGACTACCTGTTGTGATAAGGGTACCACCTGCCAGTGGCTGCTGGAGAGCTAACTTAGACTTGTAGAATGGATCTTCTTCATGTGAGAGGATGATGATGATATAAGGAGACTCAAAGGCACTTGTGTTGTCTGACTTCTTTCCTCTTCCCACTTGCTGCCTCTAATTTATTTCATTCTCAATCCACAAGCAACATCTGTGTTAGTAAAGGCTGATTTGAAATTCCTTCAGGATTATTATGATTCACATCCCTGGGGGCTTTATATGCCCCTTCACACTTAGGTGGAGTCCTTAACAGCTACCAATATGTATCTGTGAGAATTTTTTGTAGAGTCCTCTAAATTAGAATAAATATTACATTGTATCTCCTGCAGATCCAAGAGAATTAAGAGTCTCATGCTTTCCTTTAGTGTACATTTTCCTTCTTTCTTTTTCTTTTACTTGTTAACTTTAAAAATCACTTGTTTCTAACCTTAAAATTGTTCTTATTATAATACTCCATCATAAAATTGATTTTTAAAAATTGAAAATATATCAGACTAGGTGGAGATTTTTTTTACTCTTTTTTTAAAAACTTTTAAAAAAGTACCTCTCTTACTCTTTTCAACTTTAATTTATACTCACTTTCCCTAACATGAATACACACAAACTATTGTCCTAAGTTCCTAAACTTGGGGAATAAGTAGAGATTTCATGTGATCTGTGGGAAGCTGTAAAAAAAAAAAATTGCTTGATAAATATGTCATTTGTGCCTTTTAGCACTTATATCAGATAATAAAGTGTTGAGAAAGTCTCTTGTTAATGTCTCCATTCTTATATACCATTAAGAGTTTGAAAAAGATGCCAAATTACTATTACATCAGTAAAACTGTTGGGATAGATGGTAAATACTAGACTGAAAGTTATAAAAAACAGATTATTGGATAGAGAATATAAGAGTCAGTTAGCTTAGAGTTCAAATACCACTTCTGATACCCACTGATTTGGTGACCCTAGGCAAGTCACCCAACCTTTCATATCCCAAATAGTTTTCAAAAACTAACTCTTAAATTTGACAGCTGTTATGAATTTGTATTGCTCCATGAGATTTCCTCATAGGAGATTCCCTAGGTCAAGAAATCACAGGTCCTAAGTAAGACATCAGCACTGATGTTCCATTAGTTTTTAGAGATCAATTGAAAAAATTTCCCCCAAAAAACTTCCTTTTTTATTGCCCTAGAAACATCTGAATAATATCATGCTTCATTCATTTTTCAGATGTCTAATTGTTAACATCTAGGCATAACTCTTAAAAGATTTATTTCAATTATTGAATTCATCTTTGTTTTATTGGCTATGCTTGAGTAAGCAAACATTTGTTCTTTGCTTTAGTCACAGATACCAAGACAACTTGATTTGGAAAACTAGTGTGGTTGAACATAAATTAAAATAGTTCTTAAATTAAAATAGACATAAAAAACAAATTCTTTGAAATAGGATAAAATTGACAGTAAGTTTGTAATAGTTTATTATACCTAGGATTATCCCTAACTAAAATAAGGCATAGTATCTAATGCCTTTCATAATTTAAATTTTTTATATAGTTTATATAATATATAATTTAAATAGTTTATATAACATATAAACTATATATTATAAAATATATAAATTAATATATTATGTATCTCTGGAGAGGGTATAGATAATTTTCTAATATTTTTTTACTCTAGCTGGAAAAGTTATATTAAAGCTAACTAAATGAGAGAGAGAGAGAGAGAGAGAGAGAGAGAGAGAGAGAGAGAGAGAGAGAGAGTGAGAGAGTGTGTGTGTGTGTGTGTGTGTGTGTGTGTGTATGTGTGTGTAACATATTTATTTCTTTTTTTGCTCATTTATTTATTTGCTTGCTTGTTTATTTATTTATGGTTTATTCTATCCCTCTGGTCATTAAATACCTAAAAATAGAAAGGATGTCATACATGGTAGGGGAAATTCATTAAATAGATCATCATAATAATAATTTATAGTCTTCAACAATTTTTTTTCAACAATTCTATGAGAAAGGTAAGTGCAGGTATTATCAGCATTTTTGTAGGTGAGGAAATTGAAGGTAATTTATTGTGATTTTTATTTTTAAAGTTCATTTGATTAATAAGTAATCTGGTGTTTGTCTCTTAATCTGACTTCTAGTACTATGTTCATACAGAGATAAATTATAAGTATTCTTTTGCCATTGCCATTTAATTTCTTAAAGCCTTGTTAAAAAATGTGGTCCAAATAGAAACAAATCTGGTCCAGTTCACTCATTTTTACATATGAGGAAACTGAGACTCAGAAAAGTGAAGTGATTGACTAAAGTCTGAGCTATTTCATCACTAAGTCTAATTCATACCATCTACTGTAGGTTAAGCACTGGGTTATGTACTGGAAACATGTACACGGAATGAAACATTCTCTTTTCATAAAATGTGTAATAAGTAATGGGAGAGACAAGTACAGATAAAATATACATACAATGTAAATTTAAAACAAATAATTACAGTATGTATGAAATAGTTTGAGGAAGATTGCTACTGCTTGAGGAATCAGGAAAGTTGTCTTTCAGAAGATGGAACCTGGCCTGTAAGGAAGAGAACTCTAAGATAGAGTCAAGGAAGCAGAGCATTTCAGGATGAGGGATGGTCAGTTTGGTTATTCAATTTTGGATGCTTAGTACTTTTTTAACTCCCTCAGCTTCATCTTCCCTCTAATTGTAGACTGAAGACAGAACATTTTACTTCTTAAAGTTTTCTTTATAAAGAGTTGGGATCTGGGCTTTCTGAATGACTGCTTCCCATCTCTCTGCTTGGTTTTGATTCTATAGACAATGATGTCCTTCTGTCAGATATTCTCTGCTGTTCTCCCCTGAGTCCTCTTTTTCAACTTCCTTTTGTATGTTTTATCCCCCATTAGATTTTAAATTCTGTGAGGGCAGTAATTCTCTTTTTCTCTGTCATTCGTCTCTTGGTATCTCCAATGTTTAGCACAGTGTCTGGCATATAGTAGATGCTTAATAAATGCAATTTGAGTTGAATAAATAAATCATGTTTATTGAATTGTTTACAGAGTGGGAAAGGGAATATTATTCATTGAGGCTGGAAAGATAGTTTGGGATCAAGTTTTGAAAGGCTTTAATAGCTAAACAAGAGTGATGGGGTTTAGATTTAGGGAACCAAAATGAAATTAGGGTTTCTGGTGGTCAGATAAATGATAAGGTGTAGTAGCAGATTCGGGGTTCAGGGAACCAAATGGAGAGGTTTGGCTCCCCTGCAACTCCTTCGGATTCGGCACAAGGGTAGGGAGTTTTGGGGACTCCCTTCTGGCGGCATAGAAGTTCTCTGTAAAGGAATTTACAGACCCAAAAACCTAGATTGATAAAAGAGGTTTATTATGGAGATTGGAAGTAAGGTTAGAAATGCTGACAGAGAGGCATAAAGTCTGGTAAGAGAAATAGGTGAGGGTAAAGAAAGTATGGCGCTAGAAAACGTATTCCAGTGGACAGAGTCCTTTGGCATGCCAAGCATAGGTCTGGCATGTTTGGAACCTCTGCAAAGAGAGGATTTTAGTTTGGCTCTTTTTAAAATGAGAGATTTAGCAAAAGGGAGCCCGTGGGTGGAGTCCCAAGTTGGCTCCTCGCTGGGTTTCAGCTAGGGCTAGAATTTGCTTGGTGGGAGGTGGGAAACTCAAGCAGGTCATCAGAATGGGGGCTGGGATGGCCCAAGTTGGCTCAGATCCAATGGGCATTGGGACAAACCCAGATCTACTGAAATTCAAAGGGATGCTTTTGACCAGGATTTGTTAATCAAAGACCTTAGCTTCCTGGATTGATAATGCATCAGCCAGGAGGGGCTGGGAGTAATCTGAAAGGAATCACAATTCAATAGGAAATACAGTTTATTAAAGGGACCACAACCCACTTTACTTAATGGGTATTAATTTTGTGCTATTCCTACTTGATCTCTCATTTGAAAGCAAAATTCTGACCTTGGTGTCAGAATTATAAGTTATCAGGAACTTGGTGTTTTCATTTGTCATTTATCTAGGTAATCTCTCAATTATTTTAATGAAATGATGACAATCCTGTTAATGAGTTATATTTAGAACTAATAAATACAGTATTTGGATTTTGAATATAAAATGGAATCTTTGGTTAAACAAACATCAGTTAAACTTTAGATGTCTAATAATTTCCTTATGGATCCCAGTGATTTCTTTGTAACCTTACTTGAAACTGGTCTACTTTTGTCTTCTTGTTCGTTTGCTATCACAATTTCTTGAAAATAAGTAGTTTAAAGCATTATTTTTATAAATACTGTAGATATTCTTATGGATGCTCAGAAGCATCTGATCAAGAATAGAGCACAGTAGAATATTAGCTCCTCAGTTCTAGATATTTTGCTTTTCTTAAGTCAGGCTAAAATTGCATTATTAAAGTTTTATCTACTTTATTACGCTATTCACTTGTACTGAGTTTATAATCTACCAAGTCCAGATAATCTTCAGATAATACTGTATCTGAAGGAGAGGCTACTCCTTTATCTTGTTTTTAAAAATCAGAAGTAAATGTGAGACTTTACATTTATTTTTCTAATCTTCATCTTGCTAGGTTTGAGCTAATTTTTCAGGCTCTCAATGACTTTTTGGGTTCTATCATCCAACATACTAGCTTATTCATCTTTACTTTTTTTTTTCATTTGCAGTTGCAGTCTATTTACCTGGTTTTTAATTTGCCTAACTATATGACTAACTAGCCTATGTTTCTGTTTTCTTTTGGATGGTAGATGCTTTTAGATGCTTTGCTAAAACTTAAATAAACCCTAATTACAGCATTTTCTTGATCTCCCATTCTAGAAAATTTGTGAAAGAGGAAATCCAGTTAGTCTGCCATGATTCAATTTTGATTGAAATTATACTAGCCCTTGGTGATTATTACTTTTTAAAATATTTTTACTCATTCTTTTAAATCCATCCTAGAATAAATCGACTCATTGCACTGTAGTTTGTAGATTTATTTTTCCCTATTGCCCCCTTTTTGAAGATGAGGATAACACTTGCATATTTCCAGTCTCATATGGTATCTTTCCCATCTTTCATCTTATGAGAAAGAAGGTGTCTAGAATGCAATCCTTTGCCAAAATCTCATGTGATTATGTGAATGCTTTGGAGCTACATATTTTATATATATATATATATATATATATATATATATATATATAGTTCTCTTATCTATATGTGGCCTAACTCCTTTTTTTGGTTGTCTTAATGTTTTTTTTGGGGGGGGTAGGGGGAGGAGATAATAAAAATGTAAATTTATTTGATATTTCTTTCAATACCACAGAATGAAGTTTTTCAGAGTCTCATAATTTAAATTCAACATGGAAAATTAGGTGATTCCTTATTTCCCTATTTATCCTAGATTTTAACGGTATTTTTCATTTTATTTGTCCTTTGGTAACACAAAGGTTATTCTCTGTAGAGAAAAGAAAAGCAGGATAAGAGCTGGACAGCTCTGTATTCTGGCATATGTATCCTGAGCAATAGCCCTATCTTGTTCTTTGTCCCAAATTCCCCAATACTAAACAAAAGAAAACTAAAACAAAAATGTTTAAAAGTTCTAACTCATTTTGAGTAGAGGGCAGAAGGAAACAAACATTTTGTTAAAAGATTTACTGTGTGCCAGACCACACTTTAAAAAAATAGCTTTTTATTTTCAAAATATATGCAAAGATAGTTTTCAACATTCACTCTTGCAAAATCTTGTGTTCTAAGTTTTTTCTCTTCCTTTCCCCTTCTGCACAAGAAAAATCATATCAAAATCAGATTTAAGGAGAAAGAAAATGAAAGAGGAAAAAAAAAAAGCAAGCAAACAACAAGCAACAACAAGTAAAAATACTATTTTGTGATCCATATTCAATCCCCATTGTCCTCTCTCTGGATGCAGATGGCCTTCTCCATTACAAATCAATTGGGATTGGCCTGAATCATCTCATTGTTGAAAAGAGCCAAATCCATCAGTGTTGATCATCACATAATCTTGTCTGTATTCTCTTGGTTTCTCTCACTTCATTCAGCGTCAGTGTATGCAAGTCTTTCCAGACTCTTCTGAAATTATCCTGCTAATCATTTCTTATAGAACAATAAAATTCCATCACATTCTGTAACTTATTCAGCCATTTCCCAACTGATGGGCATCCACTCAGTTTCCAATTTCTTACCACTACAAAAAAGACTGCTGCAAATATTTTTGCATATATGGGTTCTTCCCCCTTTTTTATGATCTCTCTGGGATACAGACACCCTATAGAGACATTGCATAATTCCAAATTGCTTTTCAGATGGATGGATCAGTTCATAATTCTATGAGCAATGTACCAGTGAGCAGTTTTCCTACATCTCCTCCAACATTTATTATTATCTTTTCCTATCATTTTAGCTAATCTGAGAGGTGTGTAGTGGTAACCTCAGAGTTGTCTTAATTTGCATTTCTCTTAAAGGAGTGATTGAGAGCATTTTTTCATATGATTAGAAATGGTTTTAATTCTTTCATCTGAAATTCTGTTCATATTATTTGACCATTTATCATTTGGAGAATGGCTTGTATTTTTATAAATTTGAGTCAGTTCTCTATATATTTTAGAAATGAGATCTTTATCAGAACCTTTAGATATAAAATTTCCTCCCCAGTTTTCTGTTTCCCTTCTAATCTTGCCTTCATTGGTTTTGTTTGTACAAAACCCTTTTAATTTGATATAATCAAAATGATCTATTTTACATTTCATAATGTTCTCTAGTTCTTCTTTGATTATAAATTCCTTCCCTCTCCACAGATCTAAGAGGTAGACTATCCCCTTTTCTCCTAATTTGTTTATGGTATCACCTGTTATGTCTAAATTATGAACCATTTGGACCTTATCTTGGTATAGGGTGTTAGGTGTTGGTCAATATCAGACCACACTTTACAAGTATTATTTGATCCTCACAGCAACCCTAGAGGTAGGTTTATTAATATTAATAATAGTTTATTATCTCCAAGTCAGGTGACTTGTCTGAAGGTAGTCACATAGCTAGTACAGGTCTGAGAATTTGAACTTAGGAGTTTGCAGTTCCCAGCCCAAATTGTGCTCCCTGGCTGTGTACATATTAGCTCCTGGTCCTGCTCTTCTAGAACCATGCCATGGCTTTGTATCAGTTACTTTATTACCTGGTTTTAGTGCTATATTCTGTGTATGCTTTTGAAGCATGAGATCTGTGATTTTCTCTGCATCCAGTGTGGGGCCAAATTGTCTGGACCTTTCAAAGCTAAACAGAGTTTATATTGTATTCAGGAGGCCAAAGGAAGCCACTGGAATGGTGACCAGCAGAATCACACATTCAGATCTTCACTTAAAGAATATTTAACATCAGTCTATAGAATGGACAGGAATCATAATAGAAATCTGTTCTCTCTAAATTTTAGGGGTGTGCCCAGCTACAGCTGGGTTTTTGTGTTCTCTGTAACTCATTCTAAAATGGGTAGTCACTTGTCCCCTCAGTTCCTAGCATTTCCACTCCATTCTAACATTTCTCCCTAAGCAGTTTCTCTAGATTTTATCAAAGGCACTAAGGAATGATTTGCTCTTTTGATTTGGTACAGAGCTTCCAGCAGATGTTCACCTCAGATTACTACTTTATCATGCCACTGTCATAATCTTAACTGTTTTTTGTTTTATTTTGGTTTTTTTGGCTTCCCCTGTCTCCTAATCATATTTGACTCTTCATGAGCATTTTTGGAACTTTGTTGGCAAAGATACTAGAGTGGTTTGCCCTTTCCTTCTTCAGCTCATTTTGCAATTGAGGAAACTGAGGCAAATAGGATGAAGTGACTTGCCCATAGATACCCAACTAGTTGAGCCTAGTTTGAATTTAGGTCTTTTGAAACTAGGCTATGCATTCTATCAATGGCACCACCTAGCTGCCAGTTTCTTAACTTCTCAACCATTTCTCCCCCCTTCCCCCCCCCCCCCCCCCCCCCCCCCCCCCCCCCCCCCCCCCGTCTCTCTTTTGTGTATATTCTGCTATTGGGCTCATTTCTATTTCTACCTATATTAATCTTTGCCCTGATGCCATCTACTGGGCTGAAATAAGACACTTGCAACCTCCTGTGTAGCTGTCACTCTACATTCTTTTCCTCTATTCTGTTCTTTATGAACAGACCCAAAGTGTATGTATTTATCAAGATGATTATTACAAATTATTATCTGCATGAATTTAGTCTTTTCTCCTTCCTCACCTGACCCTCCTACAGGTGCTTTTCTTTCTGAAACCTTGTACTTTTCTTTCATTGGCAGCCCTTGATTTGACTATAGCACATCAGGTGCTCCTCTCTCCTTCCCCTTCCTCTTTTGATAAACTCTTCATGTTGTAATGTAGTCCCAGGTAAGATGCATTCTTTTATCAGCAGTGTGTTACTAGCTTCTTTCCATAATGCTACTGTCTGCCTTTTCACTATTACCTTTACCAGATTTCTGTCCTTACTCCTATCTCCCTTTGTACATATACAAAGAAGTAATTAGGTGGTCTCTTCATTGTTACCGTTGCTATTGCTATCCTTTCCTGTTGTGTTTATTCACTCTATTTCTGTTTTTTGGATGTGTGAGAAGCAAATTCTCTCTCCTTTTCTGCTTTTATTCATAAAAATATTTCAAAACTCTTATCATTGAATGTCCATCTTTTTTTCCTATATGATTAAGCTGGCTGCATCTAGAACTCTAGTGCTTTTTTGAGCTTATTTATTCCATTTTCTCCTCCTTTTTCTTGGACATAGAAGAAATCTTGTATTTTAATGTCCTTTCCTTTGTATTTGAAGGTTTTTCTTCCTGATGGCTTGGAGAATTGGTTGGTTTTGAATTGAATTGTTAAGTTTAACCATGTATCTGAGATTTTTGCAGGTTTTGAGGACAGATCTGTGAATTTTTTCAATTAGTATTTTGCTTTCTATATTCAGAAGTACTGAGCAGTTATCTTCTATTATTTTCTTGATTATGATGTTAAGATATTTGCATCCTGTCTGAAATCTGAATATTTTGCTTACATGATGAACCATAGTTTGTTTTAATATTGTTATTATTATTAATTTGTTAGTCTTCTTCTAGATTGTTCTTTACTTCTGTATTTTTACATTCTTAATCTATTGGTCTCTTGTTCTTGCTTTGCACTTTAAAATTTTTTTATTCTGCTTATTATTTTTGCTGTGCAGGATACAAATTCTGTTCTCATAATTCTCATTTCTCTTTCAAACCACTCATGAACAATGTATTGTGATTTTACATTTTTCTCCAATTCAACAGGATCCTCTGCCTCATCAAGTGTTGTCATTTTTCCTTTTTTTCCCCTTTTCCCCCCCTTTTTTTGGCAGTATTTTAGAAATGCTGAACTAATTTACTAGATCTGGAGGCCATATTTCTTTTTGCTGTTATTATTTTTCCTGTTGATTCATGTGTTTGTATTCTAGGTCTTTAAGATTTCTTCTTACTGAATTTTTTGCTACTTAAAGTACTTTTATTTTTCCTATCATTTACTTCCTCATTTTCTTAACTCTGATTGTGATTTCTTTGGGGGCTGGATCCCAAAAATATCTTAGCCTGTTCCTAAACTGGGCAATTCACAATTCGCCTTAGTGAACCAACCTGCCTCAATTTTCATTCAGGATTAATGGAGTGCTGCTGCACACATAGCTCTTCATTTGCATAGTGCCCTGTCCTTGTTTCTCAGTTACCAATAGTTCAGAGCCTATTGTTCCTGCAGGCTTGTTCTTTAAAGCTATCTATTAAGGCCTGAGTAAAATTTTGCACCCTGGAGTCTCAGGGTCAGTAATAGAACTGGGTATAGGAGGTGGGTTTTGATGTAAAATTGTGTTGTACTTAAATCTGCTGGTACAGTTAGTTTAAAAAAAAAAAAAACATTTTTTTGAGATTCTCTTGTGTTTCAGATCATGGAAGTAGCTGTTTTCTGTTTCGGAAAGGTTTGAGACATCCATAGGATTTTCAGAATAGTCTTATCTTCCATCTTGTTTGTCATTCCCCCTTCCTCCCCTCTCTCCTTTTCTCCCTCCCTTCTTTCTTTTCTCCTTCCCTCCCCAGCATTATTGGAATGTTCTCCCTCCTATATTTGCCTTCTGACATCTTTCACTTTCTTTAAATCTGTTAGTCTTACCTTCTAGAAGAATCCTTTCCCACTACTCCTTACTCTTAGTGCCTTTCATCTTTTGATTATTTCCAATTCATTTTGTATATAATTTATTCTTAGCTCTTTGCCTAGTTGTCTTTCCCATTAGATTGTGAGCAGTAGGGATTGTCTTTTACCCTTCTTTGAATTCCTAGTATAGTGCCTGCTGTTTTTTTAATGACTTGCTGGCTATATTGCCTTTGGGTGTTTATATGGAACATTACAGACAGGAATACTACAGTTTTAAGCTTTAAAGAATCGTATATTCACTTTAACTTTTATTGAAGAAACCTAATTAATTCAGAAATAATAAAAGCACAATTTGATATTTGAAAAAAATGCTTAATTGCAAAATTGTAAATTTGTACTATTTTCAGCCTTTTACCTAGATACAGATGGAGCAGAAAAATTCTATAAAAATCATAAGAAATGAGCATATCCACTCAATAGGATTTTTTTTTCCCTCTACAAAAATGGAAATTTGCATTTGTTTCCATTTATAGATTTTTGAGGAGAAACTTAAGTCTGGGTTTTGGTAGCATACACCACAGTTGTTTAAAAGAAGGAAATTCTAATCAGTGCTATATAACATTCAGCTAACTGTTTAAGCATCTATCTACTCCCTTTCTACCTTGGTCACTCAAAGTGGGATTCTACTTTGGAAATATCTAATATGATTTGAAGATACTTGTGTTTTTTGTTCTTTGTGTTTTATGTTCCAAATGTTTTACACATTTTATAGCAGGGATGTCTCTAGCATTTGGATAAAATTCACTGATGAGAAGTCTGAATGAGGGGTCAGGAAATCTGAGTTTTAAGTTCTTTCATTTCTAGTATCAACTAGAAATGTGACTTCAGCAAGCCATTTAACATCAGTTTTCTCATCTATAAAATAAGGAGGTTGATGAGACTATATGTTATGTTTTATTCTGTGAATTGTTGCCATCTAAATGACAATATTTTTGGCAACAGCACCTGTGTTATGCTGTAATAGAAACTTTAAGTTAGTAATCTTTTTCTCCTAAAATATCTGTAATGTAATTTAATGTATATGGTAGCTGTATTTCTCAAAAGTTGTATGAAATCAGTTTGAATTTTTGAAGAGAACTCTTGAACTTAAGAGTGTATTATGTTCTTGGTCATAGTGCTGTTTAGTAAAAAGTTCTGAGATTTTGAATTCATTTTCTTTTAGAAGCAATGTTATTTTATGTCAGGGTATTGACCACATTTTTAAAAAAAAAAGATTTTTTATTCTGAACTTCACAAAAAATAGTATTTCTAAATATACAACAGAACTCAAAAAAGAAGATTTTATGTAAAACTGAGCATCCATTTCATGCTGTTTTCTTTTTTCTTTTAAACCTATATAATAAATATTAAAAGATATTTTTCTTTTTAAATTTTTATTTTGTCACTTCTATTCCCCATTGGAGTGAAAAAAAACAAATAAGAACAAAATTCTTGGGATATATGCATAGCCAAGAAAAACAGTTTCCCTTATTGACTATATCCAAAATCATGTTTCATTTTGCATATTTATTCCATCATCTCTCTGTCAGAAGGTAGGTAGCATTCTTCATCATTAATCCTTTGAAATCATTATTGATCATTGCATTGATCAGAATTCTTAAGAGTCTCTTGTAGTTTGGTTGTTATAATATAAATTTCTTCTTACTGAAATTTTTGCTACTTAAAGTACTTTTATTTTTCCTATCATTTACTTCCTCATTTTCTTAACTCTGATTGTGATTTCTTTGGGGGCTGGATCCCAAAAATGTCTTAGCCTGTTCCTAAACTGGGCAATTCACAATTCGCCTTAGTGAACCAACCTGCCTCAATTTTCATTCAGGATTAATGGAGTGCTGCTGCACACATAGCTCTTCATTTGCATAGTGCCCTGTCCTTGTTTCTCAGTTACCAATAGTTCAGAGCCTGTTTTTCCTGCAGGCTTGTTCTTTAAAGCTATCTATTAAGGCCTGAGTAAAATTTTGCACCCTGGAGTCTCAGGGTCAGTAATAGAACTGGGTATAGGAGGGTAGCTTGGAATAAAATATTACAAAAAGCAAAATATATAGATTTACAACCCAAAATAACTTACCCATGTTTATATAGTAGTCTTGTCACATACCCCTAGAATAAATAATACTTATATCCTCTTCTCCATTAGTATTTTCTGTTTACTCTTTTTTGTCTTTGTCTTTAAAAATCTTCAGATTAGAACCACTCTCTCCTCAGATTCTCAAATTTTCTTATTTCTCAGTACGTCTTGAATATATTAAAATTTTGAACAGATACTTCATTCTCCCATTATTAGGATGTTAAATTCTACGTCATCATACAGTCCCTTCCCATTGCTTAAATTAACTTAGTTTCCTATATTTCCCTTGACTCTTTCTGTGTTTGCACTTCAGAGTTTATGCTTGGCTCTGATTTTTTTCTCTAGAAATGCTTGAAAGTCCTTTCTTCTATTTACATTCATTTTCCCCCATTGTAGAATTCTGCTCAACTTTACTGGGTAAGTTGTTTTGGGTTGTAAATCTATATATTTTGCTTTTTGTAATATTTTATTCCAAGCTACCCTCTCGTTTATAATAGAAGCTTCCAGGTCGTGTGTGATCTTGACTATTATTCCTTAGGACTTTGAAGTAGCTTCTTTCTAAATGCTTGTCACACACACACACACACACACACACACACACACACACACACGTGTGTGTGTGTGTACATATATATATATATATATATATATATATTTGATAGGAGAATTCTGAATTTCATCTGTAACATTTATGCAACTTTTGTTATTTCAGAAAGTGACTGGCACATTCTATTTTTACTTTGTCCTTTTGCACAATAGAGGTGGGTAGTTTTTGTTTATGATTCCTTGAAATATAATGTTTAGGTTTTTTTTTTTTCTGACAGCCCAGTGATTATTAACTTCTTTCTCCTTGACCTGTTTCCTAGATCAGTTGTTTTCAATAGTACTTACCTTACATTTTATTCTATTTTGTTGTCTGATAGTGTCTTTGACTCCTCATGTTTGATCTATTCTAGTTTTCAGGGAGTCTGTAGCTTGGGGTAATATTAATCACTTTCTTTGCCTAAGCTATTTACTTATCACATTTTTTTTTTTCTTTCAGATCTCTTACTTGCCTTTGTTATGGGGTTACTTTCTATTGAGTTGTATTTTGGGCCATTTCTAGATCTACAATAATTCTTTTTTTTATAGTAGATTTTTGTTTTTCAAAATACATGCAAAGATAATTTTCAACATCCACCTTTGTAAAACTTTGTATTCCAAATTTTTTCTCCCTCCTTCTCCTAGACAGCAAGTAATCCAATGAAGATTAAACATGTGCAATTCTATTTTCACTTTTATTATGTAGCACAAGATGTATCAGATCAAAAAGAAGAAAAAAAAGTAAGCAAACAACAACAAAAAAGGTGAAAATACTATGTTGTGATTCATTTTCAGTCCCCATAGTCCTCTCTCTGGGTATAAATGGCTCTTTCTATCCCAAGACTATTTGAACTGGCCTGAATCACCTCATTGTTATAAAGAGAAACGTCTGTCACAGTTGATCATCATATAATCTTGTTGCAACTCTGTACAATGTCTCTTGGTTCTCCTTACTTCACTCAGCATCAGTTCATGTAAGTCTCTCCAGGCCTCTCTGAAATCATCCTGCTGATTGTTTCTTATAGAAGAATTAAATTAAATTAAATTCCTATAACATAATTTATTCAGCTATGTAAGTCCTTTTCCTTTTTTTATGATCTTTTGGGATATAGACACCCAGTAGAGACACTGTTAGATCAAAGGGCATGCACAACACATTAATTTTTAAGAATGGTTGTATTTTTATTTCTTTTATTCATCTCTCCAGACATATTTTGTGTCAGGACCAGCCTCTGCCCCATGCTGTGCTTTTGGATAGTATAGTTAGCCTTGTGACCTTCATCTTCTTGGGTTAGTTACCAGGGTATTGAGATACCTGGGTTTGAATGCTGCCATTCAGTGCTGTACACTGATCTTTGCAGCATGTGGTAGCTTCTAGGTTCCCTTCTTTGATTTTCCAACAGCCCCAGGGCCTTCTGACCACTTCAGGATACAGAGTCCTTCAGGCTACAAGCTTTTGATGTATTACTGGTTGTACTGGAAAGTTATTGACCTGTTTGCCTATGTTTACATTGGTTTAATTTAAAACAATTTTTAATATAAATATTTTAATAAAAATGATGGTAATCTGATCAATTATAGATTATATAATTCTATACTGTATTGTATCAAATCATAGAAATAAGCTCTCGAAGAGATTTCAAAGTTTAATCCCCTTGGAAAAGGGACATACCTTATTCCGGACCACATGGTAGAATCAGGACTTTGAGCTGGTTTCTCAAGTGAATACTAGTTTTGTCTTCTTTGTATAACACCACACTTTTAGCTTAATGTATATATCATATTATGTGAGGGATGTGTGTGTGTGTGTGTGTGTGTGTGTGTGTGTGTGTGTGTGTGTGTGATTGCTCTCTCTCTATATATATCCCCTTTAAGATTTGCAGAACACTTCACAAATATTTTCTTAACAGCAGTCCTGGGATTGAAGCTGACAAGATAATTTATTTTCCTAGAGTCACATTAACCATTAAGATTCTAAGGCAGAGTCTGAACCTTTTTGACTCTAGGTGGAGCACTTTACCACTGCATGATTTAGCCGCTGACTGCTACAGTAATTTTGTTGCTAGACTTGCTATAATGATAGACTTTCATTATGATACTAGGGTAACACAGTGACGTTTTATGAAATTTCTAAAAAGAGTAAGGCATATTTCACTCTTCAACTAAATACAAACAGACTGGAGAGCTCCTTTTAAATTAAATGTGCCTTCAGCTTAGCACAATAATATACTTATAACTCCTGGGACATAGAAAGCTACTTTCCCTCCTGAAGAGTATATTTTTGTACTCTGTTGAAAAATCCATTTTTAGAGTACTAGCAAATTAAATAGAATTCTAATGGGTATTCCATTTACTCTATTCACAAGATCTGACCTTTATGTTCCAAAGATTTAGATTTCGTAAGCAATACTACTATTGAGGCAGCATGATACCACAGAAAGTGCCAGATTTGGCATCAAAGAAACTGGATTTGAATTACAGTTCTATTTTTAAGCTATATATAGCTTTGTGGAGGATGGGGGAAGGAAGATGGACGTGTTATATGTTGGAGATGAGGAGAAAGAATCTTCATTCTAGAAACAGGGACCAGTCAGGACTAAAGACTGTCTTCTTTTAGGGGAGAATTTATCGCTTTAGTCCAAGGTAGGTAAGGAAAGGTTGGTGGGCCTAACATATAGTATGGGGAAATGCTAGTAACTAGAACCCTCACAGCTCTGTAGTTGTCTCTTAGCCCTTTGTGATTCCCTCTAGGGTAACTAGATGGGGTTATTCAAATTAGATAGGGTTTCCTGAAGCATTCTTTGAAGAGTAGATGTGACATGTATTTACCCTTTCTCCACCACTCTGCCTACCAGAGCCTCTCTTCTCCACTTAAAATGGGAGCAAGAGAGAATTTGGTCTTCTCCTACTAATTAAATAAATAATAGGCAGAACATAGTATGAATCACTGCTAAATTATTAAATATTTTGTATCATTTGTTTATTTAGAAATTCATTAATAATTGAAGGCATGATTAAATGAATTTATATTAAAGATTCTATGTGTGACACCTATGTTCTATCTTTTGTTATGTTCTACTTTCATTACATTCTTCTTTATTTCTATTTGTCTCAACATCTAACATGGTACTTTGTAAATTATTTATGCTTAATAAATGGTTGTTAAATGAATGAATATCATCAATTAAGTAGCATTAAACATCCCTTCTTATGTCTCCATTGATCATGCCTAGCATATAGTAGATAATTATGCTTAATCATCTATTATATGTTAGACATGAACATTGATTTGACCTAGAAAAGTTTTCTATTAAAACCTTTGAAATACTGTCTCATTTATCTTTCCTTCTCTTCCCCATCTGAGGAAAAACAATTACAGAAGCTGAGGCATGAAGTAAAAATTCTTTCTTCATTGTTATTCTTTTTCTTTTTCTTTTGCCTTCTTTATTTGTAAGATTTCTTGCCTACTATATTATCTCCAGCAATATGATTTTTTTTTTAAAGTCACACTTTACAACATTGGACTTTGTGTATAATTTATAGAGAATTAGAAATAAGAACCATGCACCAGAAGATGTAGATGAATTGTAATCAGTACTGGTGGAGGGAATACTTCCTCTTACTAAGCTCACAAATTCATTAATGTTTTGTCATTCACTCAAGGGAATTAATGGGAAAAAAAAAATCAAATGAAGGTGGCCTAGCTGGACCTGATCTAAAACTATATTATAAAGCAGCAGTCACCAAAACTATTTGGTACTGGCTAAGAAATAGATTAGTTGATCAGTGGAAAAGGTTAGCTTCATAAGACAAAATAGTCAACTATAGCAATCTAGTGTTTGACAAACCCAAAGATCCCAACTTTTGGGATAAGAATTCATTATTTGACAAAAACTACTGGGAAAACTGGAAATTAGTATAGCAGAAATTAGGTATGGACCCACACTTAACACTGTACACCAAGATAAGATCAAAATGGGTCCATGATTTAGGCATAAAGAATGAGATTATAAATAAATTAGAGGAACATAGGATAGTTTACCTCTCAGACTTGTGGAGGAGGTAGAAATTTATGACCAAAGATGAACTAGAGATCATTATTGATCACAAAATAGAAAACTTTGATTATATCAAATTAAAAAGCCTTTGTACAAAGAAAACTAATGCAAACAAGATTAGAAAGGAAGAAACAAATTGGGAAAATATTTTCACAGTTAAAGGTTCTGATAAAGGCCTCATTTCCAAATATATATAGAGAATTGACTCTAATTTATAAGAAATCAAACTATTCTCCAGTTGATAAAATGGTCAAAGGATATGAACAGATAATTTTCAGATGATGAAATTGAAACTATTTCCACTCATATGAAAGAGTGTTCCAAATCACTATTGATCAGAGAAATGCAAATTAAGACAACTCTGAGATATCACTACACACCTGTCAGATTGGCTAAGAGACAGGAAAAAATAATGATGAATTGTTGGAGGGGATGCGAGAAAAGTGGGACACTGATGCATTGTTGGTGGAGTTGTGAACGAATCCAACCATTCTGGAGAGCAATCTGGAATTATGCCCAAAAAGTTATCAAACTGTGCATACCCTTTGATCCAGCAGTGCTACTACTGGTCTTGTACCCCAAAGAGATACTAAGGAAGGGAAAGAGACCTGTATGTGCCAGAATGTTTATAACAGCCTTGTTTGTAATGGCTACAAACTGGAAAATGAATGGATGCCCATCAATTGGAGAATGGTTGGGGAAATTGTGGTATATGAATGTTATGAAATATTATTGTTCTGTAAGAAATGACCAGCAGGATGAATATAAGAGAGTCTTGGAGAGACTTACATGAACTGATGCTAAGTGAAATGAGCAGAACCAAGAGATCATTATATACCTCAACAACGATACTGTATGAGGATGTATTCTGACAGAAGTGGATTTCTTCGACAAAAAGATCTAACTCAGTTTCAATTGATCAATGATGAACAGAAGCAGCTACACCCAAAGAAAGAACACTGGGAAATAAATGTAAACTGTTTGCATTTTTGTTTTTCTTCCCGGGTTATTTTTACCTTCTAAATCCAATTCTTCCTGTGCAACAAGAGAACTGTTCGGTTCTGCACACATATATTGTATCTAGGATATATTGTGACATATTTAACATGTATAGGACTGCTTGCCATCTGGGGGAAGTGTTGGAGGGAGGGAGGGAAAAAGTCGGAACAGAAGTGAGTGCAATGGATAATGTTGTAAAGAAAGTTTTTTTCAAAATAAAAAAAAATTTTAAAATGCTTTGTCATTCATATATTTCTTCTCTATCTTTATCAAACAATTAGTGAACATTTATTTAGCTCCTACTAAGCCTGGCTAATCTAGGGATGCAAAAAGAGACAAAAGACAAATTTTACAAAAGATTCTCTAGAAGATTACAATCTAATGGGGAGAGCACAACATGCAAACAAATATTCAGAATAAACTATGTACAGGATAAATAGGAGATGAGGAAAGGCTCTGGAATTACAGGGGTTGGAAAAAGCTTCCTTTAGAAGGTGGGATTTTAGTTAAGACTTAAAGAAAGCCAGAGAGGTCTATAGTTTGAATCATAAAATATGCATCCAACTCAAATTATCTTGGTTGGTTGGTTTTTTAAAAGATCTGTATCTAGGGTAACTACAGTAAAGGAGAGTCTGGAAAAGATTTAGGTTTTCAATATTCTTTTGTAGCATGTATTATTAAGAGTTGATATTAATGGATACAATAATTTTAAGTTAACTAGTGGATTTTTACTATATATTTAAACATGACTGAATAGCCAAAAATTATTCATTAACTTACTAATCCATTTTGCCTATTTTGACCATGTTTTCAATGTAGATTTAATGAACTGTAGCTCTTATTCAGTAGAAATTTTTTTTCCTTAGAGTACTATGGGAAACATACCTATTTTATTAATGATACTTTTTTTCTAAATCTAAATTGCTTACTAATATATCAAATTTAATTGAGTACTTAAAAATTTGTAATGCGTATGCTTGTCTTGAAAATTTGGCTGCTATTTTGTTTTAGGGTAATATTGAACCTTAAGGTATATTTTGAACACCTCTAGAAGTTTATTGAATTTGTCTAAAGTTATTTGATACTTTCGGAGCATGTTTTTGGAACAGCTGATAGAAAACACTTAGCAGTCAAGCAAAAACAGAGAACTCATTTGTCTAGTAAGAATTTTATTTTAATTGTAGAATATTTTCATTTCCCAAACTTCTAGAAACCTGTTGTCCTGATCCCCTCCTTTTTTAAAAAACTGGTTTTTTTTCCTTAATATTATTCTTGATTCTCTTAATTTTCCTGATGGAATGAACAGAAATTACATTTTGCCAAAGTTATAGAAGTTAGGTGGTTGTTGTTGTTTTTCACTTTCCAACTTTGTTCCAAAAAAGTGGTTGAAAATGACAAATAATATTTAGTATTTTATAGTTTTATCTGTTTTCACATGCACTTATTCTTGGGGTCTCAACAACATGCTGAGGTAAACAGGACAGATAGTGTATTTATTATTTAAACTGGAAGAAACTGAGGTTCAGAGTTTAAATGACCAAAATTCATATTTATATGACCAATTCTAGAGGTGGAGCTAAGACTAGAATTTAGTTTTTCTGATACTTTATATTTCATTGAGCTGCCTACCCAAAACAAAAAATATCCAATATGGAGCACAAACTCCTGGTCCGTCCTATATTTTAAACCCTGCTGATAGTAGGTTGAATATTATTACACAATACAAATTCTAAAAATGTATCCAAAAGACCGGGAATTGAAGCATACTGCCTAACTTCTTCATTCATTAAGTGAGCATTAAATGCTTACTCATATCAGGCATAATGCTAGGCATTTGATATAAAAAGGTTTGCAATCTTCATGGAGTATATATTTTACTGAGGTAAACAAAGAATTCAGTCTTTCTTGTCATCCCCATCTATACTCTCCAATCTTATTCAATTTATACAAAGTAAATAGACTCTAGAGAGTAAGGAGAATATCAATTATTGGGAAAAGGGTCTAGGAAATGCCTTCTATAGGGCTAACAGTTAAGATGATCTCTAAAGGAAGCTTGGCATTCTATACGAGATAAAGATGAGGATATAGAAATATCCTTCTAGGCACGGGAGAGAGCCTGTGGAATGAAGGACATTCGATTGTTGTATTTATGAGTTCCAAAAATCTTTTATGGACACAGACAAATTATTGGATTAATGACATTGTTTTCTGTTATTAAGGTAAATCATCACAATTCTGATCATTTTTCAACATAAGTCACTTCAATTTAAAATGAAAATAAAAGGAGGGGAAAATAAAAGGATTGTTTATTTTCACATATGTTTGAGATATTTAATACTCTGGTTCTGTCAGTGTGCTGCTCAATAGTTGTGTGAAATCAGTTCATCCAAACAAACTAAAATAAATATTTCCCAGCTATTAATCCTTGACATTTATTAGTAAGGATCAGAGATTGCCACCTGAAGAAGATGAACATGGGATCTATGCTAGCTATATCTCTGGAGACAAGAATTGAGAAGAATTAGTTTCCTTTTGTTCGATGAATGGTTCACAATTTGGAGATTACTGAAAATCAATATTTTAAAGTTTAAAGTTGAGGAAATAATCTGACTTCTTGACTAAGATGAAGCACTCCCTTTTTACTTCTTATTGTACATTATTAAACTGATTATTTAGGATCTGATTGTTTTTAGGTTTATTTTGAATATATTATTGCTTTGGCTTAGAAAGACCTAAAATCTAACAATTTTTTAAAAATCATTTCTTTATTTGCCTTTTTAAAAATTGAGTTCTTTATTCCATTAGTAGTGATATTGTTGAATCAAAGGGTATGCTAGTATTATAACCTTTTGGTATAGTTCCAGATTGCTTTTCAGAATAGAGTTTATAACTATGGTGCTCCACTGTCCCAATTTTCTCACATTTCCTCCAACATTTGTCATTTTCCTTTTCTGTCATAATTAGTCTAATTGACTAATTAGATAGTGCTAATGAGGTAGTACTCCAAAGTTGTTTTAATTTGCATTTATCTTATTAGTAGTGATTTAAAACATTTTTCATAAAACCATGGATAGCTTTGTTGAACAACTGTCTTCATATCTATTGACCATTTATCAATTGGGGAATGACTTGCATTCTTATAAATTTGAGAAATGAGGCCTTTATCAGAGTAATTTGCAATTTTTTTCGCAGTTATGATTAGTTTCTCTCTATTCTATTTTTGCCTGTTTATCCTATTCTTTCATTTTACTCTGTCATTCCTCAAAAGTGTTCTGCTTCTGACTACTGTGTTCTCCAATTTGCCCTTTCTTCAAGGCATGGCTGAAGAACCTTTTATCTACCAAGGATATTCTGACATTTGAGTATTTATAACATCATTCATGGGCCAGTACAACATTGTCAACTTACAGAAGTCATATAGTGAAAAATGTATCTGTGGTTGCTTAGCAAATGATTTTGTGGACCTTATATAGTTCACAGGCCAGGTGTTCCCCATCACTGCTGTAGGGCAAGATACATTTTTTTTGCACAACTGAGTGTATATATTACTCTTTCTTTGAAACAATACTGATGAAAGCAAGATTCAAACCTTACCCACCACCCCCTCTCATTTATTCCACCACTGTAAAAGATCGTTTGCACCTCTTTTATTTGAGAAAATTTACTCATTCCATCACTCCCTTACTCCTCCCAGTGCATCTCCTTTTTTATGATTAATTTTATGCCCTCCCATCATAGTCAACTCATACCAGTGCTCTCTGTCTGTAGCTAACTAACCTAATAATAATAAAGTTCTTAGAAGTTTACAAGTATCATCCTCCCATGTAGAGATGTAAACAATTTAACTTTGAATGTTATATTTGAAAGTCAGATTTTCTTTTCAGCTTTGGTCTTTTCATCAGAAGTCCTTGAAAGTCCTCCTTTCCTTAAATATTCATTTATCCAGTTTTGAAGGGTAGGTGATTCATGTTTCAATCCTTGCTCCTTTGCCATCCAGAATATTATATTCCAAACTCATTTAATGTAGAAACTGCTAAATCTTATATTATACTGACTGTGTTTTCACGGTATTTGATTTTTTTTTCAGACTACTTGAAATATTTTCTCTATGACGCGAGAGCTCTGTAATTTGGTTATAATGTTTCTGAAAGTTTTCCTTTGGGATCTTTTTGAGGAGATTGGTAGATTTTTTCCAATCCTGTTTTACCTTCTATCTACTTCTAGAATATCAGGACAGCTTTCCTTCATAATTTCTTGAAAGATAATGTCTAAGGGCAGCTAGTTGGTGCAGTGGATAGAGTACCAGCCCTAAAGTCAGGATGACATGGGCAAGTCACTTAACCTCTCCCCCCCCCCCCCCAAAAAAAAATAAATAAATAAAGAAAGAAAAATAATGTCTAGACTTTTTTTTTTTTTTTTTTTTCCGGTAGTACAGTAATTCTTGAATGATCTCTCCAAGATCTATTTTCCAAGTCAGTTGTTTTTCCATTGAGTTATTTTACATTTTCTTATTGTCTCCTGGGGTCATTAGCTTTTACTTAGCCCAGTCAAATTTTTAAGGAGTGATTTTCTTCACTAAGCTTTTATATCTCCTTTTCTGTTTGGTTAATGTTTTTAAAGAATTATTCTCTTTGTTGGATTTTTGTGTTATTCTCCTCAGGATTTTTTTTTTACAACCTTTATCAAGCTATTGACTCGTTTTTCCATGATTTTCTTGTATCACTTCCTTTTCTTTCCCCAGTTTTTCCTCTACTTCTCTTATTTGACTTTGAAAATGTTTTTGAGCTCTTTCAGGAATTTTTATTGGATGTAAGAACAATTCACATTTTTCTTTAATGCTTTGCATTTAGCTATTTTGATTTTGTTTTTTGACCTCTGTCACTACAGTAATTTAAGTATGGTCAGGTACCAGCTTTATTGTTTGTACATTTTTTTCAGCGTATTTCTTCACTTTTAACTTTTATGTTATGACAGTGGATGACAGAACATTTCAGATTTTATGTGTAATTTTAGAAGTAGTTTTGGGATTTTTTTAAAGTTTTTAGTTCTTCCAAGGTGGTATTCTCTAAAGAGAGGTATAATGACTGCTCTCCTGGCCTATGCTGGTCTGTGAGAGATTACAAGCATTCTTTTCTACCCTGAAACTGTGACCATGGTTCTCATTGTCCTGAGATTTTACCCTGTAGGGTATTAGATTTCCTCCTTGCCCTGGAACTAAGACTGGGAATAGCACATTTTAATGCAGCATAATCCAATGCCAGGATCAATACAGAGGACTAATTGTCTTCTGACTAATTGTCTAATCTACTTGCCATCTGTGGGCTAAGCTCTGGAACTACCACAGCTGATTTAATATCTTTCAAGGCCTGCTACTGGCTTGTCTGGGCATGAGCTGTGTTGGATTGTGCTCCACCCTTGCCATAATGAGACCAGACCTTTCTCTTCCAGCCTTCTAATTTGTCTTGGGCGGAAAAATTATTTTACCTTTTCCTTTTGTTACTTCTCTTGGTCCTGCCACTCCAGAATGTTTTGAGTTGTTATTTTAAAGTTGTTTGGAAGGAAATTTGGGAGAGCTTAGGTGAATCTCTGCCTTTATTCTATTGCTTAGAATAGGAATGCTTTCAAAATAATCACTGAATTTTAACCTTTGTACAAAATTATGGGTTTTGCTTCTTTGAAAGTAAATAGTAATATCTTATATAGCATATGTACAATGATGTCAAGATTTTTTTCAGAGTTATTTAGGATTTAGAAAAATTAAGTTTGAAGCACATTTGTTTGTATTCTGAATTTATGGATTGATATATTTATTTGTGAAGTATTTAAACCATGAGAGTTACAAGATTGCTTTCAAAATAAGTTTTTAGGTATTATAAAAACATTTACATTTGGAGGCTTTCCAAAGAATCCCCCAAATAACATTACTCTATGTCCTTAAACATTAAACCAGTAGCAAGATACTTAAGGGAGTGTATGAGTTTAGGAAATTCAATACATAAAAATGTGATTTCTCTCTCTCTTTTTTAATAGGGGCCCCTTCAGTGTTGTACGGCGATGTATCAACAGAGAAACTGGGCAGCAATTTGCAGTAAAAATTGTTGATGTAGCCAAGTTCACATCAAGTCCAGGGCTAAGTACAGAAGGTAAGAGATGGATTTCAAGTAAGTTATTTGATGTCTCACTTTATTCCATCTCCAATATCCATTTGCCAACTAGTACCTTCATCTGGGATTTGGGGAACAGGGAGAGAGGTGTAGAGAAATAGAAAAAAATATTCTTGTTGAAATGATTTTTTTGGACTTAACATTTGAAAGAAGAGCTTTCTAAATATTTATTAATGCAGCCAATGTAACTGAATAAGAAAATTAAGCCTTTAGGTGTGTTTTCTGTTCTGCTTTAAGCAACACTGTTTGTTGTGGATTTAGATGAAGAGAAAACAGATAAAGATATAATTGTAGACTTAAAGGAAATTCAGATATGTGACTTCCCCTCTTAAAATTCTGAACTTAATGATTCAGCAGAGTTCAGTACAATCCAATAAGGCCGAGAGAAATGAGATATTTAACTGGGAATTTGAAGTGGTAGTACTTGTAGGACATGCAAGTTAGGCTTCAAGTAATTGAAACTCAAGCTGCTTGTTTCATGCATAAACCTTTTTAGCTATACATTTTTACTGAATCCTTGATAATTTTTAACAGTAAATTCAACTTTGATTCTATAAAGTTATGTATATGTTAGAGGTGGTATTGATTGATATTTTATACTTGGTCAATTTAAATATATCTTCATTGTTGGAGTAATTAACAATCTGGCATAAAAGATAGCATAATTTATCAGTCCTTTTCTTCTTTTTTTTTTTCTTTTTCTTTTTTTTGCTGAGGCAATTGGGGTTAAGTGACTTGTCCAGGATCACGCAGCAAGGAGGTGTTAAGTGTCTGAGACCAGATTTGAACTCAGGTTCTCCTAACTTCACAGCTGGTGCTCTATCCACCTAGTTGCCCTATCAGTCCTTTTCTTTTTAGTCAAAAGATTACTCCAGTTTGTAACTTAGATTAGCAAATCCAAGACAGAGCAGACTGTAATTTTCAGAATATTTACCAAGATAGTTGGCCATGACTGTGGAAAACAGAAGCCAGTGATCTTAGACCTATTAGATAATCTAGCCCAGAAGATCTTTTTTCATTGTCCTCACCTTAAAATGTCTCTGTTACTGAGATGTTCCATCTTTGATTTTATAAAAAGATTCTTATAAATTGCTGCTCTTTAGATTATTTGTTGATTTTGTTGTTAGTAATTCCCAGTATTTAGTACAGTGCTTAAAACATAGTAAGTTTTAATTAGTTAAAGTAAGTAAATGTTTGTTTATTAATTGATATCTAAATAGGACAGCTAAAAAGTGTCTTACAATTAAATAGTATTTTATAACCAAGAAGTAAATCTGTTTACTTTTAAATGAAAATAAATCGATTCCTGTTGTTTTTTCTTTGCACTAATTTCTGAATGTACTCAACATATTTTTCTTCTTCATAGAATGCCTTTCTTTAGAGTAAATTTTTTAAAAATGAAAAAAATTTGAATAACCAGTCAACAGATTAATTCCATATGGCAATATATGTATGTATGTATGTATATATATATGTGTGTGTGTGTGTGTGTGTGTGTGTGTGTGTGTGTGTGTGTAAGAATTGTGAGGTTTCCTCAGTTATTTACCATATGCATTGTATACTACATCCAAAGTCTTCTTTTGTCATGAATGTAAAGATCTACATTTCTCAGTTGTTCTCAGGGACCAAGTTAGGTCATAATTGTGCATTGTTCAGTTTGATTTAATTACTCTTTCATTGAAATTATTCATAGTCTTTATGCATAGTATTCTTTTTTTTTAATTTTAAGTACTATTTTTTTTTCAGTTACATGTAAAGACCATTTTTAGTATTGCTTTTGCCTAAATAATTTTGTATTTTATCTTATTTTAAATTTTTGGATACTTTTTTATAATTATAACTTTTTCTTAACAGAACATATGCATGGGTAATTTTTTACAACATTATCCTTTGCACTTACTTCTGTTCCGACTTTTCCCTTCCCTCCCTCCACCCCCTCCCCTAGATGGCAGGTAGTCTCATACATGTTAAATATGTTATAATATATCCCAGATACAATATACATGTACAAAACCACACAGTTCTCTTGTTGCACAAGAAGAATTGGATTCAGAAGGTAAAAATAACCTGGGAAAAACAAAAATGCAAATAGTGCTCATTCATTTCCCAGTGTTCCTTCTCTGGGTGTCCATCTGATTCTGTACATCATTGATCAATTGGAACTGAATTAGATCTCTTTGTCGAATATATCCACTTCCATCAGAATACATCCTCATATAGTATTGTTGTTGAAGTGTATAATGATCTCCTGGTTCTTCTTATTTCACTCAGCATCAGTTCATGTAAATCTTTTCAAGCCTCTTTGTATTCATTCTACTGGTCATTTCTTACAGAACAATAATATTCCATAACATTCATATACCACAATTTACCCAACCATTCTCCAATTGATGGGTACCCATACATTTTCCAGTTTCTAGCCACCACAAAAAGGGCTGCCACAAACATTTTGGCACATAAAAATCCCTTTCCCTTCTTTAGTATCTCTTCGGGATATAAGCCCAGTAGTTTCACTGCTGGATCAAAGGGTATGCACTGTTTGATAAGTTTTTGGGCTTAATTCCAAATTGCTCTCCAGAATGGCTGGATGTGTGCACAACTCCACCAACAGTGCATCAGTATCCCAGTTTTCCTGCATCCCCTCCAACTTTCAGCATTAATTTTTCCTGTCATCCTAGCCAATCTGACAGGTGTGTGTGGGAGGTATATCTCAGAGCTGTCTTAATTTGCATTTCTCATATGGCTAGGAACGGTTTTAATTCCTTCATCTGAAAATTGTCTGTTCATACCCTTTGACCATTTATCAATTGGAGAATGGCTTGATTTCTCATAAATTAGAGTCAATTCTTCATATATTTTGGAAATAAGGCCTTTATCAGAACCTTTGACTGTAAAGATGTTTTCCCAGTTTATTGTTTCCTTTCTAATCTTGTCTGCATCAGTTTTGTTTGTACAAAAGCTTTTCAATTTGATATAATCAAAATTTTCTATTTTGTGATCAGTAATGATCTCTAGTTCTTCTTTGGCCACAAATTCTTTCCTCCTCTACAGGTCTGAGAGGTAAACTATCCCATGTTCTTCTAATTTATTTATAATCTCATTCTTTATGCCTAGATCATGAACCCATTTTGACGTTATGTTGTTGTACAGTGTTAAGTGTGGGTCAACGCCTATTTTCTGCCATACTAATTTCCAATTTTCCCAGCAGTTTTTGTCAAACAGTGAATTCTTATCCCAAAAGCTGGGGTCTTTGGGTTTGTCAAACACTAGATTATTAAAGTTATTGACTATTTTGCTCTTTGAATCTCATCTATTATACGGTTCAACTAGTCTATTTTTTAGCCAATACCAAATGGTTTTGGTAACCGCTGTTTTACAATACAGTTTTAGATCTGGTACAGCGTGGCTGCCTTCATTTGATTTTTTTTTTTTTTTCATTAGTTCCCTTGAAAGCCTCAGATAAAGTTTGTTGTTATTTTTTCTAGGTCATTAAAATAGTTTTTTTGGAAGTCTGATTGGTATAGCATTAAATAAGTAGATTAGGCTAGGTAGTATTGTCATCTTTATTATATTCGCTCAGCCTATCCAAGAGCACTTAATATTTTTCCAATTGGTTAGATCTGACTTTATTTGTGTGGAAAGTGTTTTGTAGTTTTGCTCATATAGTTTCTGACTTTCCCTTGGCAGATAGATTCCCAAATATTTTATGCTATTGACAGTTATTTTAAATGGAATTTCTCTTTGTATCTCTTGCTGTTGGATTTTGTTGGTGATGTATAAAAATGCTGAGGATTTATGTGGATTTATTTTGTATCCTGCAACTTTGCTAAAGGTGTGAATTATTTCTAATAGCTTTTTAGTAGAGTCTCTGGGGTTCTCTAAGTATACCATCATATCATCTGCAAAGAGTGATAATTTGGTTTCCTCATTACCTATGCTAATTCCTTTAATCTCTTTCTCAACTCTTATTTCCAAAGCTAGAATTTCTATTACAGTATTGAATAATAATGGTGATAGTGGGCAACCTTGTTTCACTCCTGACTTTACTGGGAATGGTTCCAATTCATTCCCATTACATATGATGCTTACTGAAGATTTTAAATAGATGCTCCTGACTATTTTAAGGAAAAGTCCATTTATTCCTATACTCTCAAGGGATTTTCCCACATCTATTGAAATGATCATATGGTTTTTGTTAATTTGGTTATTGATATAAGCAATTATGCTAATAGTTTTCCTAATGTTGAACCAGCCCTGCATTCCTAGTATAAATCCTACTTGATCATAGTATATTATCCTGGGGATGATTTTCTGTAATCTTTTTGCTGATATTTTATTTAATATTTTAGCATCAATATTCATTAGGGAGATTGGTCTATAATTTTCTTTCTCTGATTTTCAGTTTACCTGGTTTAGGTATCAATACCATGTCTGTGTCATAAAAGGAATTTGGTAGGACTCCTTCAATCCCTATTTTTTTCAAATAGTTTATATAGCTTTGAAGTTAATTGTTCTTTAAATGTTTGGTAGAATTCATATGTAAATTCATTTGGTCCTGGGGATTTTTTCTTAGGGAGTTGATTAATAGCTTGTTCTATTTCTTTTTCTAAGATGGAACTCTAGCCAATTTACTTCTTCCTCTGTTAATCTGGGCAAGCTATATTTTTGAAGGTATTCTTCCATTTCATTTAAATTATCAAATTTATTGGCATAAAGCTGGCAAAGTAACTCCTAATTATTGCTCTAATTTCCTCTTCATTGGTGGAAAGTTCTCCCTTTTCATTTTTCAGGCTAACAATTTGATTTTCCTGTTTCCTTTTTAAAATCAGATTTACTAAGAGTTTGTCTAGTTATTGGTTTTTTCATAGAATCAACTCTTAGTTTTATTCATTAATTTATTTTTTTTTATTTTCAATTTTATTGATCTCTCCTTTTATTTTTAGAACTTCAAGTTTAGTGTTTGGGTGTTTTAAATTTGTTCCCTTTCTAGCACAGTTGCAAGCCCAATTCATTGACTTTCTCTTTCTTTATTTTATGCAAGTAGGCCTCTAGAGATATAAAATTTCCCTTTATTACCACTTTGGCTGCATCCCACACATTTTGGTATGACGTCTCATTATTGTCATTTTCTTGGGTGAAGTTATTAATTAAGTCTATGAATTGCTGTTTCACCCATTCATTCTTTAGTATGAGATTATTTAGTTTCCAATTACTTTTTGGTCTATTTTCCCCTGGTTTTTAATTAAATGTAATTTTCATTGCATTGTGGTCTGAAAAGGATGCATTTACTATTTCTGCCTTACTTCATTTGAGTTTGAGGTTTTTATGTCCTCATATATGGTCAGTTTTTGTATTGGTTCCATGAACTGCTGAGAAGAAAGTGTACTCCTTTCTGTCTCCATTTAGTTTTCTCCAGAGATCTATCATATCTCCCTTTTCTAGCATTCTATTTACCTCTTTGACTTCTTTCTTATTTATTTTGTGGTTTGATTTATCTAATTCTGAAAGTGCAAGGTTGAGATCTCCCACTATTATAGCTTTGCAGTCTATTTCTTCTTGCAGCTCTCTTAGTTTCTCTTTTAAGAATTTAGATACTACATTACTTGGTGTATATAAGATTAATATTGCTTCATTATCTATGCTACCTTTAGCAAGATATAGTGCCCTTCCTTATCTCTTTTAATTAGATCAATTTTTGCTTTTGCTTGATCTGAGATAAGGATGGTTACCCCTGCTTTTTTGACTTCACCTGAAGCATAGTAGATTCTGCTCCAGTCTTTACTCTTTATGTATCGCCCTGCTTCAAGTATGTTTCCTGTAAACAACATATTGTAGGATTTTGGTTTTTAATCCAATCTGCTAACTGCTTCCTCTTTATGGGCAACTTTACCCCATTCACATTTATGGTTAAAATTACTAATTCTTTATTACTTGCCATCTTGTTAACCCTTGCTTATGCTTTTCTCCTTTCCTTCACCCTCCTCCACCCTCCCCAGTATTAAACTTGTGAGCACTACTTGCTTCTCATTGCCCTCCCTTTTTAGGACCCTTTCCCCCACTTTAGAGTTCCTCCCCCTTTCTTACCCCTTTTCTCACAATTTCTATATTTCCTTCAGCTTAATTTACTCCTTCCCTTTTCACTTTTTCTCTCCCACTTTTCAAGGAAGTGGGAGAAATTTCTCCGTAAATCATGTCTAATATTTCTCCCTTTAAGCCAATTCTGATGGCAATAAGATACACAGTATATTCATCTCCCTCCATTCTTTCTCTCAGATATAATAGGTTTCTTTTGCCTCTTTGTGAGATATAGTACCCCCACTTTACCCTTTTTCTGGTACAATTTCCTTTCCACCTCTAGTTTCTAGAACAAATTATACATGTGTTTTTTTATGTATCTTTATAACAAATATAGTTCCCATGATTTCTTTTTACCTTTTCATGTTTTTCTTGAGTTTTATATTTGGAGATCATATTTTTTGTTTATTTCCAGTTTTCCATCAGAAATAGATGAAATTCACCCATTTCATTGAATGTCCATCTACTTCCCTGGGGAAATAAAAATACTCATTTTGGCTGGGTAAGTTATTCTTGGCTGAATTCCAAGTTCCTTTTGGAATATCAGTTTCCAGGCCCTAAGATCCTTTAGTGTAGATGCTGCTAGATCCTAAATAATCCTTATTGTGGCTCAATATTTGAATTGTTTTTTTCTAGCAGCTTGCAGTATTTTTCCTTTGTCTGATAGTTCTGGAATTTGGCCACTATATTTCTTGGAGTTTTGGTTTTAGGCCCCTTTCAGTAGATGATCGATGAATTCTTTCAGTGCCTATTTTATCCTCTTTCTATAACATCTGGACAGTTCTCTGATATTTCCTAGAAAATAATGTCCAGGCTCTTTTTTTCATCCTAATTTTTAGGAAGTCCAATAATTCTCAGATTATCTCTCCTAGATCTATTTTCCAGGTCTGTTGTTTTCCCAAGAAGATATTTGACATTTTCTTTCCATTGTTTCATTTTTTTTTTGGTTTTACTTGACTTGATTCTTGGTGTCTCCTCGAGTCATTCAACTCCATTTGTTCAATTGTGATTTTTAATGAGTTATTTTATTCACTTACTTTTTAAGTATCTTTTTCCAATTGTCCATTTGAGTTTTTAAGTGAGTTGTTTTGTTCTGTGGAATTTCTTCTATGAGAGTCTTGTGTGTTGGGGACCGGATCATATTCCCTTTTGGGGATTCATCGGGAGACAATCTGTTTTTAGTCTCCTCAGGGTTTAAAGTCTGCTCCTTATCCATATAGAAGATGTTTATTTTTAGAGTGCACTTTAATTTTTTGCTCATTTTGTCAAAGAAGAATCAAAGAAAACAAACTAGCAAAAAAACCAAAAAACAAATGCAATATGCTTTTTTTTGGGGGGGGGGAGTGAAGGGGGCGGGGAGGGTGTTTGGTATTACTGAGCTTCCTCTACAGACTGCAGGGGACAGCAGTGAGGCAATAGCAGGACAGCAATGGCTGTACTGCGTCTGCACTCTGAGACTCTGAGAGTGTCCTGAGACGCTCCAGGCAGGTATGGCCAGGTCCCGAGAGACTCTAGCTTTTCGAGGTTATAGTCTTTTCTCTTTGTGTTTTTAGCTTCTCTGCTGATCTCCTGACTTGCTTTCAGGGCAAAGTTAGCCACCCTGTGGTAAAGTTCTCCCCGCAGATTTTCTGCTGGCTGAGATCACACCCCACCCCACCCTCCAGTCTGCTCAGCGTAAGCTGCTTTCTGTGCTCTTGCTTCCTGCCTGCAGTGTGAGCCTGATCTAACTATCCCTGCCCATGAGCAAAAACAGACCTTTTCTGGTCAATTTCGAGGATATCTTCTGTTGGTAATGTATTAGTGGGATTTTTCAGTCAGGCACTAATTCTGAGGCCTTGTCATGAAATAAAGTATTCTGAGAACAAGACAGAGCTTAGATAGATGTGTGTGTGTCCTCTCCATCATCTTGGCCGGAAGTCCTTTATGCATAGTATTCTTATTTCTTCATATTTCACTCTGCATTAATTTATGTAAGTCTTCTTCTGTTTTCTCAGAATCGTTTATATCAATTATTTCTTGTTGAAGTCCTGCTCTAGTAGTGATAATGGTGTGGTAATCAGGGGCCAGGTGAAAAAAAATTGTAGGAAATCTTCAGCTTTATTGATCAGAGAGACAAATAAATATATCTCCAATGCTTATAGAGTCAGTACAGAATACACTCTTTGATATTCCTGTATCCTTTCTAACAAGCTCAATCTAGTGAGATGCAAATGATTAAGCCCACATTTTGGCTATTTCAGCAGAGATATAAATAGTTGTTATATACATCAGAGCAAAATTTCATACCAATATCTTCAAGTATCTTTCTCCCAAACACCTTTAATCTCCATTGTGGACTGCTTTTTCTGTCTTAAGTTCAAAAGTATGTCTTTGATCTATTATATAATTGAGTTTGCATTTTGCTTCAGTCACGAGAATCTTTATCAATATATCTAATAAATCTGTCTCTGCTATTGTATATAGAAATGGGAAGTTGGTGAGCCAATCTACTGCAAGTTTCGAAAACTAGAATGGCTTTTTACCTCCTGGCCCACTATAGTTTCTTATGGCACTGTAAAAATAAAGCAAATTTGATCTGTTTGACAAATACCATTGAACATGAACATTTACATATATGAATAAGAGAAAAATTATGTATGAAACTGCAAATTTCATCATATAATAGGTTGTTCCTTTCATCTTAAAATTTCATGTTATTCCCCATTCTCTATTCCTTTACCTTATAGATTCTTAAGGATGATTTTTCTCCTTACGATGGCCAGAATTTTATATGCATTCTTGATCCTATTCCTTTGTATCTTCTGTAAAAGTTTATAACCCTATTCCTTTTCTCTCTTTAAACAATATTTCCCTTAATATTCCCTATTTGAAAAAAAAATACATAAAAAGGCCTTTTCATTACTCCTATTGTCACCTTAAACTTTTATCCTTGATATCTTCTCCCTTTTTCATGACTTGTATTACCTCGTCATTTCTGAAAGCTTTACAATCTGATTTTCAATTCCTCCCTCAACTGAAAACATTCTCTCCAAAGTTACTAGTGACAAAATCTAATAACTGTTTCTCAAGACTTTTTCTTTTCAGCAAATCTTCTACACTTTACAGTGTTCACTCTTTCTTCTTAGATAATTGAACCAATGGGAACTTATTAGGCCATCATGAGAGTATATGGAGAGAAGGTGAATGAATACAAGAAGAACAAAAGAAAACACTATCAAAAAAATCAAAAAGGAGAAACTATTACTATATCAGCAGATATTTCAAAGTGAACATCTATCACAGGATGTCCAAAAATGAACTCATATTGATCTTCCAGCCAGTGCTTATGAGATCCATGAAATGATTAAAGGTTCTATGAAATGATGTCTCTTCTTTGTTGCCTCTAGATACAAAATAAAACCAACACTTACAAATATTTTATCTAGAGAGAACCTTTGTTGTTGTTTGTTGTTTAGTCATGTCCAATTCTTTGTGATTCCATGGACCAGAGCATAGCAGGTACTTTTGTACTCCACTTTCTCTCTTTCTCAAAGTCTGTCCAAGTTCATTTTGATTATTTTTTAAATACTATCTATTCATCTTGTCCTTTGCCATCCCTTTTTCCTTTTGCTTTCAGTCTTGCCCAATATCAGGGTATTTTCCAGTGAATATCCTCTTATTATGTGGCCAAAGTATTTAAGCTCAACTTCGTATTTGATCTTCCAGGGAATAGCCTGAATTAATTTCTTTAAGTATTGACTGATTTCATGTCCTTGCTGTCTAAGGAACTCTCAGGTCTTCTCCAGCACTGCAATTTGAAAGAATCAATTGTGTGGTTCTCAGCTTTCCTTACACTCCAACTCTCACAACCATGCATTGCTATAAGAAAAACCATATCGATCTTTGTCAGCAAGATGAAGTCTCTGCTTTTTAGTACACAGTCCAGATTTGCCATAGCTTTCCTTCCAAAGAGCAAATATCTTTTAATTTCATGGCTGCAGTTGCCATCCACAGAATTCAAGAATACAAATTCTGACACTGCTTCCATTTCTTCTCTCTCTTTTTGCCCAGAAGTGAAGAAATCATTTGCCAAGATCTTAATTTTTTTTTAATTAAACTTCAGGCCAAGTTTTATATTCTTTTCTTTCACTCTTGTCAAGAAGTTCTTAATTCCTCTTCAGTTTTTGCCATCAGAATGAATTCACCTGCATATCTGAAATTGTTGATAGTCTTCCCAGCAGTCTTAATTCCTGACTTTTGATTCATCCAGCTTGACATTTTGCATGATGTACTCCTTGTATATAAGTTAAATAAGTAAGGTGACAATAGACAACTTTGTCATACTCCATTTCCAATTTTAAGCCGATCATTTGTTTCTTTTTTTGGTTTAACTATTAATTCTTGGCCTCCATATATATTCCTCCAGGGGACAAGTGAGATGATGTGGTATTCCCATCTCTTTGAGAATGTAGCACAAGACTTTAAGGAAATCATCAAAGAATAGTAGATGTTTTTCTGGAACTTTTGCTTTATTCATAATCTAGCAATTATTGGCAATTTGGCCTCTAGTTCATCTGCCTCTTTGAAAACCAACTTGTACTTCTGATAATTCTCATTTCATTTATTGCCAAAGCCTAGCTTTCAGAAAATTAAGCATAATCTTATATGCAGATACTACACAAGAATCAGGAGTAGAATTTTTTTTTTTTTAAAGTAAGGCTTTTGATGTTATTTGTTGATTATTGATCTCAGACAATGTCAAAACTTAGATTCATTCAAGAAAGGAATCTACATTATGTCAGCCATATTAATATTGTTTTAGATGCATGTTTACACGTGTATAAAAGCATACATGTATTCATGTAGATGTATGTGTGTACACAGATGTATGTTGGTGGATGAATGTGTGAATGTGTATATCTGTGCTTAATTGTAGCCTGCTGGGGGAAGTGGATGAGATGAAAGGGGAAAAAAAGAATGCAGTCATAATTGCACCATAGAAAACAAGAGAATAACCCACAAAGAAAAAAAGTATAGTCATGAATATAGTCTTTAATTATATATGCTTTCTTGAAATGGAAATTAATTGTACATATTTTGAATCTTCCCTGATGTTCTGTTGGGCACATAGCAGTATTTTGTTTTGAGTTTTAAAAATTTTCCTTTTCTGTCTTTTTCTGTTTTGTTTTTTCTTATTTTGTGTTTAGTTTTAAATAAATAAATAATAAAACATTAAGCATAAGCTTTTTGGTGAATCAAATGAGCTCAATTTGAACATTCCTTGGCATTCTCCTCCCATCTTTAGGATTGGGACGTGAACTGATATTTTCCAATCAAGTTGCCATTATTGAGAACGTTATTCATATTATATAGAAAGCATAATTATAGAAAAAGAACCTTACTCTAAAGAAAAATTGTAAACTATTATTCCATTTATAAATGAAATGCATCTTTTTTCCTTCTGATTTCTTTTATAGTGAGATTTCAAAATTGATTATTATTCAGTTCCTGCAGTCATGGGTCTTAAGCTTAGCAATAATTAGGTTATGTTTTTTGCTTCCTTACTGCCATTGTCACAGCAAGAGTTTAAACAGCCCTTAAATGACTGAAAAGTGTTTATTTTTGTTTCATATTTGCTTTGGACAATGATTTCATCATGCTAATCTCTTGGTGTTGAGCTAGTCTTGACCTCAAAAAAAAAAAAAAGACAGTTTGTGCTAGGTTTATACTCAAATCATTTCTAGCTTTGGTAGAACTAGCCAAAGTTTGGATTCTGCTTGCTTGATCTATGAACTCAGTTACTTCCATGCCATGTTGAGGGGGACTTTGTGTAGAGAGAAATAGGTAAAATAAATGTCAACTATTATTACTGTTGTTAAATGATAGCTATCCATTCTCTTTAAGAAAGAAAAAAAAAGAAACCTATTTTTCCTCAGTACTAGCTAGCATTTAAAAAAAAAACCACAAATATTTTTCCATTTTCGGGGTGGGGTGGGGTGGGGAATCTAACATAAGGGTTTTTTGATATAAGTTTTTTGTTTTGTTTTGTTTTTACTTAACTCATACATTATTTCAACTATATTATGAGTTAAATAAGCTTTTGTGAGCTAACTTGGAATCACTGATAGCATGGTTTCTGTCACACTTGCTATGGATGAAATTTTGTAAATTATACTTAAATGGAAATACCTGAAGAATATGTTTAAAAAGAGATAAATCTGAGGAATTGCCCCTATTTCTTATTCTTTTTACTTGGTAAATGACAAATTTCATTTGTTTTGAGTTAAAGATATTGTGAAAGTTTTAAAACATACTCATATTAAGCAAAAGAAGTGTTCTGCTTCTTCTTAACAACAATGTAAAGTGCCTACTAGCATTTTCTTTACCTGCAGGCCCACTTAGTGGGAATTGCATTTTATCCAGATTATTTTGCTTTGCCACTTTGTCCTCAATTTGAACTAAAAAGGTCATTTTAATAGTTCACTATTGCAGGAGTCTGAGTTTACATGCCCTCAAAATAATTCTACTAAAGGATAGGATCTCAGGAGAGGCACAGTATCTTCAGACCTGTGACTAGCTCAACAGTGAATATTTATGATATCCCTTGGGACAATGTCTTAGTGATCTTAAGTGTCTCCTCCATTGTGCTACATTGCTAGGGAAGAGTCCCAAGGCATCTATTTCTCTGAGTTATTTGGATCTTTATACACATGTACATGCATATGTGTACATACAGGATGCAGGCAAACAATATGCTATTCACCACTTTAGTTAAAGACCAGAACAGTCTCTTTTATTTCATTATTTTGTTTTAAAACTTTACAACACTTTATAATATAGCATAATTGAAATTTCTTACAAATATGTAGAAACAATACGAACACTGTATATACTATGCATATATCTGTAAAGGTCCAGTCCCTAAAACACATACACACATACCCCTTCTTACCTTCTCCATCAGTCTAATTTTTAAAAAATTGTTCATTTGGAGAGAATGAACTCCTGTTTTGGCTTAGTTTAAAGCAAATCAGATATAGTTATTTGGCTGTACAGGCTTTCACTATATGAATTAAAAACAAATTTTTTTTTTCTGCTGTGTGTTCCCAACACTTTTGTATAGGCTTATTTCAGTATTTTTTCATGAATTACTTCCTGAGATTTTAAACTGAGCATTGAAATAAGTTTTCCATCTCTATGGAATTTTAAGTAATGTCTGTTTTTTCATTGTATTTATACTTTTTGTTTGTATCTAATAAATTAAATAATATAACATTTTTGAAAGCTGTTTTGGAGAGTTAGAGCGTAATCTTAGAAAAGATTGTAACTATAGTATCTTATCACATATGAGACTTAAATATTGAAAGTCACCCCATAAAAAATTACAAAAAGCAATTTCAGGTGTTTGACTTTTACAGCTATGGCTAAGGGGAGGATCCTTGTTTAATTTTTTATTTTTTATTTTTATTTTTATTTTTTTATGGCATTGTAGCATAATAGAGAGCCAGCCTCGTATGTAAGAAGATGCAGGTTAAGGTTTTGCCTCTGATATATACTGATTGATTGTGTAACCCAGGACACTATAACTCAGTGCCCCAGGCAACTTAAGTCTGTAGCAACAGGACTGGTAGAGTTTCCTAATTGAGAGTTGCAGATTCAAATGAATTGACATCTTGATTTTTTTGTGTTTTTTTGATTGATATTTTTGTATTTATATTACTTATATATTCCTTCTACTTTCCATACCCAGAGAGTCATCCTTTATTACATTTTTTTTTTTAAAGACACTAAAGCAAAACTAATAAACCTAGAAAATTTGACAGTATAGCCAGTGTTCTGTAGCTATAGTTTTTTTTTTTTTTTGGCTGAGGCAATTGGGTTAAGTAACTTGCCTAGGGTCACCCAGCTAGGACATGTTAAGTGTCTGAGGTCAGAGTTGAACTCAGGTCCTCCTGACTTCAGGACTGGGGCTCTATCCACTGTGCCACCTAGCTGCCTCCTATTACTTTTTTAAAAGGAGGAAAGTAGCATTTTTATTTTTTCTTCAAGACCAAGTTTGTTTCTTATTATTTATTATACAACATTCAGGTTATTGATATTTTGTTCTGGTTTGGTTTTTGGTTATTCTTTTTATATTGTTTTAATCATCTTGTAATTCTACTTTTTTTTTTTTATTTCACTTTGCATTAATTCCTATATATTTTCCCATGCTTTCTCAATCCTTCATAGTCATTGCTTTTTTTGTTTAGCATGTAATAGCCATTACACTTATGAATTAAATTTGGTTTAGCCATTCCTAAATCTCTGCATATGAGACCTTCTTTTTGCAGTGCCAACAACATTATATATTTATCTATGGGAAGAGCTTTTAACTAAAGAATACAGGAGATCACAAAAAGATCAAAGAGAAAATTTCAGTTACATGAGATTGCAAAGCTTATTCATCAGCACTGTGTGGGTCAGAAACCATTAATAAAAAAAAAAAGACTGGAGAGATCTCTAGAAGCTAGGCAAAGTTTATTGTACGTTCTCATGAGAATCGGGCGTCCCACCCATTGAGCAGACAGTCAAGGGAGGAAGCACTGTAGGGGGCAGGGTCAAGGCTTTTAATCCCTAACGCAAATTCCCCCTCCCACCACTGACCCTCATCCTTATTGGCTGAGGATCTTACATTCTAAAGGCAGCAACTACCCAAGAAATTGAACTTGACCAATAAGTACACAGTTGCCCATATTTGGTCGAAATAGGGAGGATAACAAGAATGGGGTTTAAGTATGTCCTTAGGAGGATGGCAGGGAGGAGACACTTTGAGAAGACACTTTAAGTATGTCCTTGACTTAATGCTTAAAATCCTTCAGGCCTACTCAAACTTTGAAATAAATGAAGCCTTACTCGATTTTCACAACTGTCTTGAAAGATCTCACTTTATCTCGTTCAGCACCATTAAGATAAAAACCTGCGGACAGTGACTGCAGCCATGAAAGTAAAAGATACTTGCTCCTTGGAAAAAAAACCATAACAAATTTGAAATTCATGCTAAAAAGAGACATTACTTTGCTGGCAAAAGTCTAAATATAGTCAAAGCTGTTGGTTTTTCTGATAGCAATGTTTGACTGTAAGATTTGGACTATGAGGAAAGCTGAGCACCACACAATTGATGCTTTCAAATTGTAGTGCTAAGAGAAGACTTGAGAATATAGGAAGGAAATCCAATCAGTTAATACTTAAAAAAATTAATTCAGACTATTCACTAGAAGATCAGATACTAAAGTTGAAGCTCAAATAGTTTGGATACATATGAGAAGATGAACCTCATTGAAAAAGACACTGATTATTGGGAAAGATTGAGGGTAAAGGGAAAAGGGGACAGAGGATGAGATGGATATATAGTGTCATAGAAGTAATCAACATGAACTTGGATAAATTTGGAGAGATAGTGGAAGATAAAAGTTCCTGCTGTGCTCTGATACAGGAGATGACAAAGAGTTGGACATGACTGAACAACAAATGATCTTTTTCCTGGAAAAATTCCCTTGGAATGGATTGGCACAGATCCTAAAACAAGCTGAATGCGGGAGTGAGTTATCTTGATCTGAAATTGATGTTTATATGTGCATATATATGTGTGTGTGTGTTTGAATATATGTATGCACATTTCCTGCACATTCCCCTTTACCGCCTTCTCCTCTCCTTTCTTTTCCCCCCTCTCTCCCCGCAGTTATCTTTAATTTTAAAAAGTAAGAATCGAAGAAAGTCATCTCAGCCACTACACATTAACAATTAATTTTTATTGTGGCTCAGAATTAAATTTTCCTCAGTGTATTGATACCCAATAATACCTGCTGGCTAGCTAAGCATCAGCTATGAATTAAGTTCTACATTAGGAGTTAGGGATAAAACTCTTCAAGAACCTATAATTTTACTGGTAAGACAGAGTTTAAATATATGATACTGGAAAATAATGCATTGTAAAACCAAGTATCAAATTATATATTTCAGATGATTGTTGGTATAGGAATCAAAGAAAGGGCAATATTTGGTTTCACCTTATTTATTTCTGTAATTTATCCTTTGCTTTTATACTGAATTTATTAAATTCAGTTAAGATTTAGTTTGGTATGGAAGTGGTTTCCAATCTTCATTTTGTAATATGTGAGCATTTCTAGACAATTAAAAGTAATATTCCAGTCTAAAATTCTTGAAATCTTTTCAAAACAAAATAATATTTAATTAATTGAGATTTTAACATTAATGTACATCTTGTTCCTGATCATCTCATACTGTAATGCCAGAGAAATTGGGCAAGATAGAGATTAGAGAGCATTAAATGGATCCATGTTTGGTCCCAGGGCTGAATGAGACTATTGGCTCCAAGAATCCAGCAAACAATCAGAATTCTCAATGACATATATACATGTGGCTCAGATGCACAGGGTAGACAGAGGCAGAGACTGAGTCAGGTTACTGAGCGTGGAATGGGATTCTGACAGGGTGGGATGAGCCATCAGAGATGGGATAACATAATCAGGGGGAGGCATCCGTGACATGGGGAGAGGTATCTTGGTGAGACAGTATCCGACATTCTGATAGCTTAGGATGGGGAGAGGCATTCTGATATTCTAAAACATAAGATCTTTTATCCTTATCAAGTATTCTGATAAAGAGGGAGAGAAGGTTTTGTAGAACTGAGAAGCAAGGAAACCAAGGCAGGACTGAGTCAGGATAATTAGGGAAACTGAGTCAGGACAATAAAAGAGAACTGTGGCATAACAATACAATGTTGTAACTAACTTGAATTCCTTTCTTATTTTTTTTACTATGTCAGAAGATAGTGAAAACAGTCCTGAATCTGAGAGAAACACGTGATTTAATTTTTTTCTCCTTTGATCTAGTCTTCTTCCTTATTTTCTAATTAAAAAATTCACAATTCTAGCCACATTGTGCTCTTAGAAGGAAGGATACCATTGTTAAAGTAAAATTGACCCTAAAAAAAGACAAAATCACCCTAGGAATTGTAGTCTTCTGAAACAAAAGATCTGAAAATAATTATATTCTAAGTACTGGCAATGACCAAATCCTAAGACAAGATCACGTATGATGTGGGCTCTCATTATTTGTTAATAGAGAGCCTGGAAATAGCAAAAATGATCTTCCAAAGTAGCTCGTGTTAGGTCCAACATAACTACATAACTATAGAAAAATTAAAGTTCTCTCAAGTTTATATTCCAACTAAGCCATCAACTAATATGAGATTTTTCTTATTTGCTCTATGGATTTTTATAATTTATATCCTTTGGAACCAAGAGGCAAGTTTTAAGAAAAAAATGAAAGTTATTAAAATATAGATTCTAGCACTCTTACAATTATAAGGGACCTTGGAGGCTACATAAGTTTACCATCCTAGTAATGCAGGAATTACCACCTATTGAAGCATCCCTAGCACGTGATCTGACATTGTGCTCAAAAACTTTCCTTGAGGGAGAATTTACAACCTCACGAAGGAATCTGTCTATTCCATTTTCAAATAGCTCTTCATTCTAAGACAATGGTGTGATTTACTGGCAGCTATCTAACCTATGAGAATAGCTAATGCTCATTTGTAAAACCAGGGGAATCTGATTGATTTCTAGATCTCTTCTCCCCACTTGGTTGCCTCTATAGCCAACTTAGCAAAGTCATTCTAGGTCTGCTACTTCTGAAATAAGAACTGCCAATATCTGTATGACCTTGAGCATCTTGGGGCCTGAGTTTTCTCACTTGCAAAATTAATAGCTTGTTCATCTAGTCATCTAAGGCAAAAGTGTCAAATTCTTGATGGTCCAAACCATATTAAAATGGAAATGAGTGATCTTTAGCAAAATAAATAAAAATACAATAAGACACATATAACATTACATTTCAATACTAAATAATGTGAGCCATGAAAATCCTACCATATGGATTAATGGTCCCAGTTTCTATTTAAGTTTAACACTGCTGGGGTGATAAACCAGGCTGTGAAGAATCTGGAGTTAAAGGATGTAGAGTGGAAGTGAGGAATAAACACTGACTCTAGGTGCAGGAACCTCAAGCTTCTTGCATTGTGCCTGTGAGACTCTAGACAAGCCACAGAACTTCTCAAAGACTCATATTGTAATGCTGGAGAAACTGAGGCAGGATAGAGATTAGAGAGTTTTTAACATTTTATTTATTGGAGAGTATAATTGACTGGACAGGACTCTTGTCTCAAAGTATCCAGTGATGAATGGGAGAATCCCAAATCCTTCTATACCTTTTACAAACAAAGAAGGGGAAAAAAGCGGGAAACTTCTTCACAAATCCATTTGGTTCTGTTAGGATGGGGGGAGGGAAGGCTATAAATTCTTACTAAAAGTCAGAGTCAGGATATCTGAATAAACAGAAGTAAAGATGTCAGTGAGGCATCCTAATCTTATCTTTTGGAATATTTTAGAGGGGTAGTATCATAAATTCTTGAAGGCAGAAGGAGTTAGTAGTCAGGAAGTCTGATCTCCCCCTCATCTTGAGTCTCACATTGACAATTTATAAACTATAGAGCAAATGGTCCTCAGTCTTAATGGACCAGAGGGAGGTTTTACATCTAAGGGGATTGAGGAAGAACAGTTAAGGAAATTGAGAACAATTCAGGGAAACTCAGTCAGGACAATAAGGGAAACTAGTACAGGGAAACTGAGGTAGAATAGTTCAAAGAAACTGTGGCATAACAATATATAAAACAAGGAGGTTAGACTAAATGACCTGACCCTTCCAACTCTCAATCTATCATCTTATGGTTAAAACTAAAACAACAACAACAAAACCCCAGAGATATTGCAGAGAACCAAGACTGTACAAAAAGTATAATAAAATGTTTAGGTCTGTCTCTTTTCATTAAAGGATGATTCCCCCAATACCTTTTGCCTTTACTCCTACTCACATGCTGCTGAAAGACTTTGGAGAAAACCACAAAACTATACAGATTGGGTCTACTACAAATTTATGTTTACATAATCTCAACTGGCCCTTCACTGCAAAAAGACAGTGAAATTGCCGGAGAAACTGAGGCAAGATAGAGATTAGAGAATATTTAATAATTTATTTAAAAGGGAGAGATTTACTGGGACCAAATGGATCCATGGTTTGGTCCCAGGGCTGAATGAGACTATCGTCTCCAAGAATCCAGCAAACAATGTGAATTCTCAATGACATATGTACACATGGTTCAGATTCAGGGGGTAGACAGAGTCAGGGGGCAGAGTCAGGGTGCTGAGAGTGGGAACAGGACTCTGACAAGGTGGGGCAAGTCTTCGGAGATGGGATGACATAATGGGGGGAGGCACCCCGGAGATGGGATGAGGCATCTTAATAAGACATTCTGATATTCTAAAATATAAGATCTTTTATCCTTATCAAATATTCTGATCAAGAGGGAGGGGTGATTTTGCAGGATTGAGCAGAACAAATACAAATTGAATCAGGATAATTAGGGAAACTGAGTCAGGACACTAAAAGAGAACTGTAGCATAACAACAGTTCTTTTACATCTTCCTAGTCTGTTACCATCAGTTTTTCCAAACCTTTTCATTCTTCAAACATCCATATCCTGCACCCCCTTCTCTTTCTCTCTCTCCTTCCTTTCTCTTTACTTCACATTAATTAGATGTCTTTTATCACTTTTTCTTCCTAAACCCCTCTATCATATGAAGAAATGTCCCTTCTCCCTGACAAGATAAATCTGTCTTTAGTTACTCTCGAGCCCATTCCTTTTCATCTTCCCCAGAATTGCCCAAATCCCTCACTAATTTTCAAGTAGCTTGCTACATAGAAACATGTCCATGTTTCTTTCATTCTCAAAAAAAGCTTCCATCCATCCCATATTTTTTTCTTCCCACTTTATAGCTAAAATCTGAAAAAAACTATCTATAATCAATTACTCCATTTCACAGCCTCTCAATCTCTTAAGTTTCTGCAGTATGACCTCCAACCTCCTTATTCAAGTGAAATGGTGAGATAATGGAAGATAGAAGTGCCTGCTGTGCTCTGGTACATGAGATTGAAGCAGGAAAGAGTCCTTTCTTTTTGACTTTTTGATATCCCTAGTTAATGTAATTACCCTTTGATTCACAAATCCTGGTCCCTTTGTATTCCAATAGAAGATCCCACCTGTCCTAACCCCTATCCAGATCTGAGCCAACTTTGGGGCTATACCCACAGGCCCCTCTAGTTAAATCTCCCATTATAAAAGGGACACGCTGGGACCCTCTCTTTGCAGAGATCCTAAACATGCTAGCCTTGTCAGGACTCTCTGTCTACTGAACCCTCTCTCCGATGTCCTCCTTATCTCTACCTTCACCTATTTTCTTAACTATGCTTTAACCTTGCTTCCAAACCCAATAATAAACCTCTTTTATCAATGTAGCTTTTGGGCCGATAAATGCCTTTATTGGGGAATCGCGCTGCTACTAGACTTCATTTACCGCCATATCCTTGCACCGAATCCAAGGGGGTTGCAAGGGAGCTCTGACTTCCTGTACCCCAAACCTGTCACTAGACCCTCAACTAAACCCTAATTTCATTTAGGTACCCCAAATCTAGACCTCAGCAAGATGACAAAAGAGTTGGACATGATTGAACAACAAATGATAAAAAAAAATTCAAAAACTCACAATGTATATAAGGGATTAAGCATAAAAGAACAAAGGCCATTCTTTGTTAGAATTTTTCTGCTAGAAGGGAGTTGGTCTTCCTTGCAGTAAATATTTCACTCATTTGTGAGTCTGCAAGACTGAAGTTCAAATAAAGTGAGTAGCTAAATTAAAAGGAATAGATTTAATAGCTCACTACATAAGATTGATTCCTAATAGCAATTGTAGCCTCCACAAGAAATATGGTTCTGTGTCCATTGGCCGCACAAGGTTTAATTTTTATAGCAATAAGCATATAAATTGACATTTAATCAAAGACCAAATAGGTATTTGTTCTGCTTTATAAGGAAAACTGATGATTAGACTTGATTATGTTTTCTCTAATGGAAGGTTCACTAGTCTATTGTGTTACCCGTTTGTTCTACTGGGCTGTTAATATTTTGGCTTCTGATTCTGTAATGAGCTGAGGCTTGAGTTGATGCACTGAGGTCCCAAGCACGTGAGGCTAAATAGTAATTGGACCATACTCTATTAATATATATGCTTGGAGAAAGAATGGCTCCCACCCACTCTTTGTGCAAGTCCTGATGTGTTGTATAGGAAATGACGTTTTTGGTGGGTGGAGACAGGGCAGTGGAAAGTGAAGTGGAAAGAGAGACTGCTGGCTGGTGTCTTGACACAGCTGCTTGCATTGCTATCGCTACCGCCCTTCACCTCCAATCCCCTTCTGCTAGCTGGCTTCCTGTCGCAGCTGCCCATATTGCTCTTGCAATTCTCCTTCATTGCCTATATTGCTATCGCAATTCTTCTTCACCTCTACTGAGAATAAAGATTGAAGATTTTTCCCTTAACCTGAATTCCAACTCAAGCCTCAGCCCATTACATGGTTCTTTTTTTTTTTTTTAAGTTATTTTATTTTATTTTTTAAAACATTATAGCTTTTTATTGACAAAACATATGCATGGGTAAATTTTCAACATTGACCCTTGCAAAAACTTCTGTTCCAACTTTTCCCCTCCTTTCCTTCACCCTCTCCTCTATAGAGATGGCAGGTAGTCCCATACATGTTAAATATATTAAAGTATATGTTAAATACAATATATGTATACATATTTATACAGCTGTCTTGCTACACAAGAAAAATCGGATTTAGAAGGAAGGTAAAAATAACCTGGAAAGAAAAACAAAAATGCAAGCAAATAATAACAGAAAGAGTGTAAATGCTGTGTTGTGGTCCATACTCATTTCCCAGTGTTCTTTCACTGGGTGTAGCTGGTCCTGTTCATTACTGATCAATTGGAACTGATTTGGATCCTCTCATTGTTGAAGATAGCCACTTCCATCAGAATTGATCCTCATATGGTATTGTTACTGAAGTGTATAATTATCTCTTGGTTCTGCTTTTTTCACTTACCATCACTTCATTTAAGTCACTCTGTATTCATCCTGCTGGTCATTTCTTTTTTCTTCTTTTTAAAAAAATTTTTAATAGAAACTATGGCAAAGGATAGATGCCATAGTTTATTTTTTCTGAGTAATGCATTTTTTAAAATTATAGCTTTTTTTTTTTACAAGATATATGCATGGATAATTTTTGAGCATTGATAATTGCAAAATCTTTTGTTCCAATTTTTCCCCTCCTTTCCCCACCCTCTCCCCCAAATGGCAGGTAGACAGATACATGTTAAATATGTTAAGGTATATGTTAAATACAATATATGTATACATATCCATACAATTATTTTGCTGCACAAGAAGAACAGAATTTTGAAATAATGTACAATTAACCTGTGAAGGAAATAAAAAATTCAAGCAGACAAAAACAGCATTGAAAATGCTACATGTTGTGGTTCACACTCAATTCCCAGAGTTCTTTTGCTGGGTGTAGCTGGTTCTGTTCATTATTGAACAAATGGAACTGGTTTGGTTCATCTCATTGTTGAAGAAAGCCACGTTCATCAGAATTGATCATCATATAATCATATAATATTGGTGTGTGTGTGTGTATAATAGTATTGTTGTATATAAATTATATAGTATTGAAGTATATAATGATCTCCTGGTTCTGCTCATTTCACTCAGCATCAGTTCATGTAAGTCTCTCCAGGCCTTTCTGAAATCATCCTGCTGGTCATTTCTTATAGAACAATAATATTCCATAACTTCATATACCATAATTTATTCAGCCATTCTCCAATTGATGGGCATCCATTCAGTTTCCAGTTTCTAGCCACTACAAAGAGGGCTGCCACAAATACTTTGGCACATACAAGTCCTTTTCCCTCCTTTAAGATCTCTTTGGGATATAAGCCCAGTAGTTTCACTGCTGGATCAAAGGGTATGTACTGTGTGATAACTTTTTGAACATAGTTCCAAATTGCTCTCCAGAATGGCTGGATGTGTGCACAATTCCACCAACAAGGTAGCAGTGTCCCAGTTTTCCCACATCCCCTCCAACATTCAGCATTATTTTTTCCTGTCATCCTAGCCAATCTGACAGGTATGTGTGGGTGTGTGGGGGAGTATCTCAGAGTTGTCTTAATTTGCATTTCTCTGATTAATAATGACTTGGAGCATCTTTTCATATGGCTAGAAGTGGTTTTAATTCCTTCATCTGAAAATTGTCTGTTCATACCCTTTCACCATTTATCAATTGGAGAATGGCTTGATTTCTTACAAATTAGAGTCGATTCTTTATATATTTTGGAAATGAGGCCTTTATCAGAACCTTTGACTGTAAAGATGTTTTCCCAGTTTATTGTTTCTCTTCTAATCTTGTCTGCATTAGTTTTGTTTGTACAAAAGCTTTTCAATTTGATATAATCAAAATTTTCTATTTTGTGATCAGTAATGATCTCTGGTTCTTCTTTGGCCACAAATTCCTTCCTCCTCCACAGGTCTGAGAAGTAAACTATCCTATGTTCTTCTAATTTATTTGTAATCTCATTCTTTATACCTAGATCATGAACGCATTTTGACGTTATCTTATTGTATGGTATTAAGTGTGGGTCAACGCCTAGTTTCTGCCATACTAATTTCCAATTTTCCCAGCAGTTTTTGTCAAACTGAATTATTATCCCCAAAACTGGGGTCTTTGGGTTTGTCAAACACTAGATTATTAAAGTTACTGACTATTTTGTCCTTTGAATCTAACCTATTCCACTGATCAACTAGTTTATTTTTTAGCCAATACCAAATGGTTTTGGTAACTGCTGCCTTATAATATAGATTTAGATCTGGTACAGCTTGGCTGCCTTCATCTGATTTTTTTTTTTCATTAGTTCCCTTGAAAGCCTTGACCTTTTGTTCTTCCGATGAATTTTGTTGTTATTTTTTCTAGGTCAGTAAAATAGTTTTTGGGAGTCTGATTGTTATAGCATTAAATAAATAGATTAGGCTAGGTAGTATTGTCATCTTTATTATATTCGCTCAGCCTATCCAAGAGCACTTAATACTTTTTCAGTTGGTTAAATCTGACTTTATTTGTGTGGAAAGTGTTTTGTAGTTTTGCTCATATAGTTCCTGACTTTCCCTTGGCAGATAGATTCCCAAATATTTTATGCTATTGAAAGTTATTTATTTTGTTGTTGTTGTTGTTTTTAATAACTTTTTATTGACAGAACTCATGCCAGGGTAATTTTTTTTACAACATCATCCCTTGCACTCACTTCTGTTCCGATTTTTCCCTTCCCTCCCTCCACCCCTCCCCCCCAAGATGGCAAGAAGTCCTATATATGTTAAATATGTCATAGTATATCCTAGATACAGAAGATAGAAATAACTCAGGAAGAAAAACAAAAATGCAAACAGTTTACGTTCATTTCCCAGTGTTCTTTCTTTGGGTGTAGCTGCTTCTGTCCATCATTGATCAATTGAAACTGAGTTAGATCTCTTTATCAAAGAAATACATTTCCATCAGAATACACATCTTCATACAGTATCATTGTTGAAATATATAATGATCTCTTGGTTCTGCTCATTTCACTCAGCATCAGTCATGTAAGTCTCTTCAAGTCTCTCTATACTCATCCTGGTGGTCATTTCTTACAGAACAATAATATTCCATAACATTCATATATCATAATTTACTCAGCCATTCTCCAATTGATGGGCATCCATTCATTTTCCAGTTTCTAGCCACTACAAAGAGGGCTGCCATAAACATTTTGGCACATACAGGTCTCTTTCCCTTCTTCAGTATTTCTTTGGGTTATAAGCCCAGTAGTAGCACTTTTGGATCAAAGGTTATGCATAGTTTGATAACTTTTTAGGCATAATTCCAGATTGCTCTACAGAATGGTTGCATTTCACAACTCCACCAACAATGCATCAGTTTGACAGTTATTTTGAATGGAATTTTTCTTTGTATCTCTTGCTGTTGGATTTTGTTGGTGATGTATAAAAGTGCTGAGGATTTATGTGGATTTATTTTGTATCCTACAACTTTGCTAAAGTTGTGAATTATTTCTAATAGCTTTTTAGTAGAATCTCTGGGGTTCTCTAAGTATACCATCATATCATCTGCAAAGAGTGATAATTTGGTTTCCTCATTACCTATACTAATTCATTTAATCTCTTTCTCAACTCTTATTGCATATTATTGCAATATTACAATATTACTACAACATTGAATAGTAATGGTGATAGTGGACAACCTTGTTTCACTTCTGATCTTACTGGGAATGGTTCCAGTTTATTCCCATTACATATGATGCTTACTGAAGGTTTTAAATAGATGCTCCTGACTATTTTAAGGAAAAGTCCATTTATTCCTATACTCTCAAGTGTTTTTATTAGGAATGAATGTGGGATTTTCCCACATCTATTGAGATGATCATATGGTTTTTGTTAATTTGGTTATTGATATAAGCAATTATGCTAATAGTTTTCCTAATGTTGAACCAGCCCTGAATTCCTAGTATAAATCCTACTTGATTGTAGTATATTATCCTGGGGATGATTTTCTGTAATCTTTTTGCTAATATTTTATTTAATATTTTAGCATCAATATTCATTAGGGAGATTGGTCTATAATTTTCTTTCTCTGGTTTTCAACTTACCTGGTTTAGTTTCCATGTCTGTGTCAAAAAAGGAATTTGGTAGAACTCCTTTAATCCCTATTTTTTTCTAATAATTTATATAGCTTTGGAGTTAATTGTTCTTTAAATATTTGGCAGAATTCACATGTAAATCCATCTGGTCCTGGGGATTTTTTTCTTAGGGAGTTAATTAATAACTTGTTCTATTTCTTTTTCTAAGATGGAACTGTTTAACCAATTTACTTCTTCCTCTGTTAATGTGGGCAAACTATATTTTTGAAGGTATTCCTCCATTTCATTTAAGTTATTGAATTTATTGGCATAAAGTTGGGCAAAGTAATTCTTAATTATTGCTCTAATTTCCTCTTCATTGGTGGAAAGTTCTCCCTTTTCATTTTTAAGACTAACAATTTGATTTTCCTCTTTTCCTTTTTCTAATCAGATTTACCAAAGGTTTGTCTATTGTTTTTTCATAAAACCAACTCTTGGTTTTATTTATTAGTTCAATAGGTTTTTTACTTTCCATTTTATTAATCTCTCCTCTTATTTTTAGAATTTCAAGTTTAGTGTTTGACTGGGTATTTTTAATTTGTTCCTTTTCTAGCATTTTTAGTTGCAAGCCCAATTCATTGATCTTCTCTTTCTGTATTTTATGCAAGTAGGCTTCTAGAGATATAAAATTACCACTTTGGCTGCATTACACACATTTTGGTATGATATTTCATTATGCTTCTGCTAATGCTGCCCTATCCTTCTCCCACCAGGAAAGAGGTCTTAGAAAAGTGGGCCTTGGAACTCTAATTACATATGAAAGATTCTTCCAAACCATGAATATAATAAAATTCATATTAGTTGTTTCTGAAGTTTTACTTCATACTCACCAATTGGCAAAGTTGACAAAAGACAGGGAGAGTTAATATTGGAAGATCTGTAGAGACAGACATACTACAGTTGGTCAGACCATTTTTTTTTTTTCATTGTTCAAATTTTCTAATTTAATAGCTTATTGCTTTATTGTTCTTTTTAAATTTAATATTTTATTTTTACCAGTTATAAGTAAAATATAGTAATTTTTTTAAACTTTTAAGTTCCAGATTTTCTGCCTTTCTCCCTCCCAATCTCTCTCTGTATTGAGAAGACACATGTGAAGTTATACAAAACATTTCCATAAAAGTCATGTTGTCAAAGAAAACTTAGATTTACATACACATATGCACACACAGATTTTATTTCAGATAGTCAGTTCATCAGTCCTTTATCAGGATAGGGATAGCATTTTTTATTTTGAAACAATCCAGATATAATTCTGGAAATAAGAAAACTTCAGAATTTTTGAATGGGGAAAATAAAACAACAATTGAAAGAATTGACAGGTTAATTTACAGGCACATGGAGGTTAAATTTAACAATTCAAATGATAAACATCCAATTCTTCAAGTTACTGGAGAAAGATCTTTTCATAAGAAAGGAAACTTGAATAAAATAAAACCAATATTAGTTCTGTTATAATTTGTTATATGTATTCCTAAACAGTCCTGAGATATGCAAAATCATTCAATAAAAGCACAGAGTGATGAGGAAAGATAAATACAATAGTAAATATTGACAATTTCTGTGGCATTGGGTTGATCTCAGGAGCAGTTTTCCTGTGGGCTTAGCCTAGCAAAAGCTCTTAAAAGTTGGATAGCTATAACTTCAGGCCTTGGCATCAACCAAGGTTGAAAGTGGAGGCTCAGACAGCCACCTTATGCTCATGCCACAGTCCCTATTCGTAATAGAAGATATATACTGTGAATGTGGCACTTTATTTTGAAAAAGATTTTTTGCTTGTAGAAATTACTTCTGAAGGGTTGTAGCTTGAGTTATTATGAAGTGTTGAGATTTCTACATTCTTGCTTTTTTCTCCATGAAAGAATTCATATATAAGCAAACATAGGCTTTCTCTTGAATTTGTAGCTGAAAAGGAATTTCATACTACTTATTTTACAGTTGAGGAAATGAAAGCTATTATATGGTGATTGTATGTGTGTTTATACTTTTAAAATTATACTTCTTTCTAATGTTTGAATGATGCTGTAGTAAATAGCACAATTTTTGTTCAAAGCATAATGATAAAATTCCAGCACTGTCAGCAACCCTCATTAAACACAAAATCTGGGGACATATGACAGGACTATAAAATAATTTGTCATTATGAACAGAAGTGTGTACTAAGGATACATTATCCTTAGTATACATAAGGATATTATGCTCTGTAACTAGATCCCACTTAAATTTAGTCTGATAGTACTTGTTAAAACAATTGACACATTTTTGTTGTTGTAAGATTTAGAATAATTTTTTGAGGCTATGTTTGTTTAATGTCATTAGAGAGTTGAGGAAGAGGAAACAGGTAGCAATTGTTTATTTGATTGTAAAACATTTACCTCCTATAACTTTAAAAAATGTAATAACTTTTCATTTCTAAAGTATATGCCAAGATAATTTTCAACATTCACTCTTTCGGACTTCCGGTTAAGATGGCGGAGAGGAGGCTCACAGTTGCATAAGCTCCGCGCTTTCTCTCACTATCCACTTCATTACAAGCCTCTGAATCAATGCTTGACTGAAAAAAACCCACAAATAGTTACCAAGAGAAGCCATCCTTGAGATCCGCCAAGAAAGGTCTGTCTTTACTGGAGGCTGGGGCGGTTTTAGATCGGGCGCAGGCTGAGGGCAGCGGCAGTGAGAGCACGGGAGCAGAGCTGAGAGGGGGTGGGGAGTGATCGTAGCTGTCTCTGCGGGGAGAGCTTCGCTACAGGTTTGGAACCTGCAGCAAGTCAACAGCCCAGCAGAGAAGCTAAAAACACCGGGGCTGAAGAATACAACCGCAAACAGCTGGAGTCTCTCAGGACCTGGCCGCCCCCCCCTTCTCCCCCCTCAGTGACTCAGCACGCTTTGGGATCTCAGAGCGCAGGCGCAGCAGCAGAGTGCTAGTGCCTCACTGCTGCCCCCTGCAGTCTGTAGAGGAAGCTCGATAACACACCCAGCCCCCCCCCCCCCCAAAGAAAGACTCCAGTTTTTTCTGTTTTTCTTTGGTAGTTTGTCGCTGATTAATAGACAGAATGAGCAAGAAGCTGAAGAGGACTTTAACCCTTGACAGCTTCTATACAGATAGAGAGCAGACTCTAAATCCTGAGGAGACTAAAAACAGGCAGTCCCCAGGTGATTCCCCAAAGGAGGAGATCGTCTGTTCCTCAGCACAGATGAACCTCATAGAAGTGATTAAAAAGGCTCTCACAAGGGAGCTAGAAGAAAAATGGGAAAAGAGCCTGGAGAAGTCAGTTAAAGAGAGAGTGGATAAAGAAGTAAAATCCTTGAAAAATAGGATTAGTGAACTGGAAAAAGAAAACAGCTCTCTAAAAAACAAAATTGGCGAAATGGAAAAAAATTCCACAGAACAAAAGAACTCAATTGGACAATTAGAAAAAGATTTTAAAAAAGTGAGTGAAGAGAATACTTCACTGAAAATCAGAATTGAACAAGTGGAATTGAATGACTCGAGGAGACAAGAAGAATCAGTCAAGCAAATCCAAAAAAATCAAACAATGGAGAAAAATGTGAAATACCTTCTGGGGAAGACAACAGACCTGGAAAACAGATCCAGGAGAGACAATCTGAGAATCATTGGACTCCCAGAAAAACATGATGAAAAAAAGAGCCTGGACACTGTCTTCCAGGAAATTATCAAAGAGAACTGCCCAGAAGTCATAGGAACAGAGGAAAAAATAAACATTGAAAGGATTCATCGATCACCCACTGAAAGGGATCCTAAAATCAAAACACCAAGGAATATAGTGGCCAAATGCCAGAACCCTCAGATGAAAGAAAAAATATTGCAAGCGGCTAGAAAAACCCAATTCAAGTATCAAGGAGCCACAATAAGGATCACCCAGGATCTGGCAGCATCCACATTAAAAGATCGAAGGGCCTGGAATATGATATTCCGAAAGGCTAAGGAACTTGGTATGCAACCAAAAATAACTTACCCAGCGAGAATGAGCATCTTTTTCCAGGGAAGAAGATGGACATTCAACGAAGTAAGCGAATTTCATCTATTTCTGATGAAAAAACCAGAACTTAACAAAAAGTTTGATCTACAAATATAGAACTCAAGAGAAATCTAAAAAGGTAAAGATTAATCTTGGGAACTATATTTTGACTATATAGATGTATAAAGAATACATGTATACCTTGTTCTAGAAATTGATGTGGAAAGGACATTGTACCAGAAAAAGGGTAAAGTGGGGGTAGTACATCTCATGAAGAGGCATAGGAAACCTATTATATCTGAGAGAAAGAATGGAGGGGGATGAATATAGTGGGTATCTTACTGCCTTCAGAATTGGCTTTAAGTGAAAAATCTTAAGACATATTCAATCTATGGTGAAACTTCTCCCATCTCATTGAAAAGTGAGAAGGGAAAAGTGGAAAGGGAAGGAATAAGCTAAGCGGAAGGGAATACGGGAACTGGGAGGGAAAGGGGTAAGATAGGGGGAGGAACTCTAAGGCGGGGGGAGGGACACTAAAAAGGGAGGGCTGTGAGAAGCAAGGGGTGCTCACAAGCTTAATACTTGGAAGGGGGGAAAGGGGAAAGAAGGGAGGAAAGCATAAACCGGGGTTAACAAGATGGCAAGTAATACAGAATTGGTCATTCTAACCATAAACGTGAACGGGGTAAACTCCCCCATAAAGAGGAAGCGGTTAGCAGAATGGATTAAAAGCCAGAATCCTACAATATGTTGTTTACAGGAAACACACCTGAAGCGGGGAGATACATGCAGGTTAAAGGTAAAAGGTTGGAGCAAAATCTACTATGCTTCAGGTGAAGTCAAAAAAGCAGGGGTAGCCATCCTGATCTCAGATCAAGCTAAAGCAAAAATTGACCTAATTAAAAGAGATAAGGAAGGACACTATATCTTGCTAAAGGGTAGCATGGATAATGAAGCACTATCTATATTAAACATATATGCACCAAGTGGGGTAGCATCTAAATTCTTAAAAGAGAAACTAAGAGAGCTGCAAGAAGAAATAGACAGTAAAACTATAATAGTGGGAGATCTTAACCTTGCACTCTCAGAATTAGATAAATCAAACCAGAAAATAAATAAGAAAGAAGTCAAAGAGGTAAACAGAATACTAGAAAAGCTAGATATGATAGATCTCTGGAGAAAATGTAATGGAGACAGAAAGGAATACACTTTCTTTTCAGCAGTTCATGGAACCTATACAAAAATTGACCATATATTAGGACATAAAAACCTCAAACTCAAATGTAGTAAGGCAGAAATAGTAAATGCATCCTTTTCAGACCACGATGCAATGAAAATTACATTCAACAAAAAAGCAGGGGGAAGTAGACCAAAAAATAATTGGAAACTAAATAATCTCATACTAAAGAATGATTGGGTAAAACAGCAAATCATAGACATAATTAATAACTTCACCCAAGAAAACGATAATAATGAGACATCATACCAAAATGTATGGGATGCAGCCAAAGCGGTAATAAGGGGAAATTTCATATCTCTAGAGGCCTATTTGTATAAAATAGAGAAAGAGAAGGTCAATGAATTGGGTTTGCAATTAAAAATGCTAGAAAAGGAACAAATTAAAAACCCCCAGTCAAACACTAAACTTGAAATTCTAAAAGTAAAAGGTGAGATCAATAAAATTGAAAGTAAAAAAACTATTGAATTGATTAATAAAACTAAGAGTTGGTTCTATGAAAAAACCAACAAAATAGACAAACCCTTAGTAAATCTGATTAAAAAAAGGAAAGAGGAAAATCAAATTGTTAGTCTTAAAAATGAAAAGGGAGAACTCACCACTAACGAAGAGGAAATTAGAGCAATAATTAGGAGTTACTTTGCCCAACTTTATGCCAATAAATTCGACAACTTAAATGAAATAGAAAAATACCTCCAAAAATATAGCTTACCTAAACTAACAGAGGAAGAAGTAAATATCCTAAACAGTCCCATCTCAGAAAAAGAAATAGAACAAACTATCAATCAACTCCCTAAGAAAAAAACCCCAGGACCAGATGGATTTACATGTGAATTCTACCAAACATTTAAAGAACAATTAACTCCAATGCTAAATAAACTATTTGAAAAAATAGGGATTGAAGGAGTCCTACCAAACTCCTTTTATGACACAGATATGGTACTGATACCTAAACCAGGTAGGCTGAAAACAGAGAAAGAAAATTATAGACCAATCTCCCTAATGAATATTGATGCTAAAATCTTAAATAAAATATTAGCAAAAAGATTACAGAAAATCATCCCCAGGATAATACACTATGACCAAGTAGGATTTATACCAGGAATGCAGGGCTGGTTCAATATTAGGAAAACTATTAACATAATTGACTATATCAATAACCAACCAAACAAAAACCACATGATCATCTCAATAGATGCAGAAAAAGCATTTGATAAAATCCAACATCCATTCCTAATAAAAACACTTGAGAGCATAGGAATAAATGGACTTTTCCTTAAAATAGTCAGGAGCATATATTTTAAAACCATCAGTAAGCATCATATGCAATGGGGAAAAACTGGAACCTTTCCCAGTAAGATCTGGAGTGAAGCAAGGTTGCCCACTATCACCATTATTATTTAATATCGTATTAGAAACACTAGCCTCTGCAATAAGAGTCGAGAAAGATATAAAGGAATTAGAGTAGGCAATGAGGAAACCAAACTATCACTCTTTGCAGATGATATGATGGTATACCTAGAAAACCCCAGAGATTCTACTAAAAAGCTATTAGAAATAATTCATAATTTTAGCAAAGTAGCTGGCTACAAAATAAATCCCCATAAATCCTCAGCATTCTTATACATCACCAACAAAATCCAACAGCAAGAGATACAAAGAGAAATTCCATTCAAAATAACTGTTGATACCATAAAATATTTGGGAATCTATCTACCAAAGGAAAGTCAGGAATTATATGAGCAAAATTACAAAAAAGTTTTCACACAAATAAAGTCAGACTTAAATAATTGGAAAAATATTAAGTGCTCTTGGATAGGCCGAGCAAATATAATAAAGATGACAACACTCCCTAAACTAATCTATTTATTTAGTGCTATACCAATCAGACTTCCAAGAAAATATTTTAATGATTTAGAAAAAATAACAACAAAATTCATATGGAACAATAAAAAGTCGAGAATCTCAAGGGAACTAATGAAAAAAAAATCAAATGAAGGTGGCCTAGCTGTACCTGATCTAAAATTATATTATAAAGCAGCAGTCACCAAAACCATTTGGTATTGGCTTAGAAATAGATTAGTTGATCAGTGGAAAAGGTTAGGTTCACAAGACAGAATAGTCAACTATAGCAATCTAGTGTTTGACAAACCCAAAGATTCTAAATTTTGGGCTAAGAATTCATTATTTGATAAAAACTGCTGGGATAATTGGAAATTAGTATGGCAGAAATTAGGCATGGACCCACACTTAACACCACATACCAAGATAAGATCAAAATGGGTCCATGACCTAGGCATAAAGAACGAGATTATAAATAAATTAGAGGAACATAGGATAGTTTATCTCTCAGACTTGTGGAGGAGAAAGAAATTTGTGACCAAAGATGAACTAGAGACCATTACCAATCACAAAATAGAAAATTTTGATTATATCAAATTAAAAAGCCTTTATATAAATAAACATAACAAATAGAAGGAAGTAAAAGGGGGAGAGATGACCTCAAGATCCTCATATTCAAATCTTCTATGAAGTATGGCTTTATCTACTTCTCATTGTTTTGACCAACTAATTTAACTGAATTTTAGATCATTTAATTTCTCCAAATAAAAATAATATTTAATATCTCTGGAGTATTTTTCTTTTAAAAAAACTTCCCTATTCATATTAAATATACCAACAGACCCTATTTTATGCTGAAAACTATCTACTAACTTCTCAATTTAATACAGTTTTATGTATGTAAATGATGAATCTAAACCTGAAGTTTCAACACTTAATAAATAAAATTGAGAAAAAAAATGTCCTTCAATTAATACTGCAGTAAACCTCTCTCACTTTAGAGATTACTTTATTCATATGTTGGTAGTTTCATTATAATTATATTTGAATTTATTATTAAAATCCTTTTTCACTTTCAAAAAGAAAAATGGTTCACATAGCAACACAATAATGTCTTTTGTTTAGAGTTGTTCAGTTTATACAATTCAGATTTGATGTTCTGCCTATTAATTTTCTTTAATCTCTTCTGTATACCAGAACTGTATGTAAGCCAATTTCAGAAGAGAAAGAAACTCACTATTTTTCTTTCCTGCCCTATTCCATATGTTTTCAAACTTAGGCACTTTCACATTATACTTTGAAGTATTGTGCCCATTTCAGGTCAGAACTAAGTACTACTGCCTTACATGTCAAACTAAATCCATCATGCTGCAGTTTAAGTACATTCCCTCTTCCTCTTTTCCTACTAGAGATAAGTAAGTGATAACCATCGTCTATGTCTCAAGGTGAATAATCTCTATTTCCTTTAACCTTTTTTTTCCCTCTGAGATTTTATATTCTCATATTTTGATCTAATACTATCGAACTAATGATGTTGAAGTATGTGTGTGCATTTGTGTGTATGTGTGTGTGTGTATGACCTGAAAACTTGAGGTTGTCTTGTCTATGAACCACAGAGGAAAATATAACAATAAATGTGTAGGCTTCTTAGGCTATATACATAATTTACATCATAATTTCTCCCAGGAGTATTATTTACAGCAATGGTGTCAAAGGAAGTAGAAACATTAGATTGTATATAAGGATTCCTATGGGCTATATATTGATTTAGAAAGGCATATGTTAACATTATCTATGTTTTTTATTTTATTTTATTTTTGGGAAAGGTTTCCCAATTATATTTCAATCTTATTAAAACCCCATTAAAGAGTCTTGCACATTGCAATGTATCCTGTTGGCTCTTTGTGTGATAACTTGTGATATATTATGGTACTGAGTACCAACTCTTAGAACTAGCACTGAAAATCTGAAGTATGTATGAAGGAAGGCAGTCAGAATAGTCTGAGTACTGAACATCTTGGCGTATGAAGATGTGTTGAAATAATATGATGTTTATTCTGAAGAAGAAATGACATGATGATTATCTTCATGTAGTTAAAGAATTGCATTGAGGAGATGGATTAGATGTTCCTGCTTGGTCCCATAGGGAGCCAAAAAAAAAAAAATCAATATTTTTATAGAGGTTACAAGAACACAGGTTAATGCACAATTTCTAGAGACATAAGTTGCCCCAGTCATTCAGGAAAATGATATAAAATTTGTAACTAAAATGCTTAATCTCTTTCACTCAAAGATCTCACTACCAGACCCAAAACCTCAAGGAAATTTAACATAAATAAAAGTCCCATATATGACACAAATTCTCAAAAGCACCTTTAACAATTGTAAATAAAGTAGATGCTCACCAACTTCAATGCATGAATATGGTGATATCTTATTGAACCATAAGAAATTATTAATATTAAGAATTCAGTTAATATTGGAAGTTATAAGAATTTATCCAGAATGAAATAAGCAGAACTAAGAAAACAGCATATACAATAGTTATAATTAGATAAATAGAAAATTAATAAAATAAAATGGAATCTTTGTAATTGTAATAGACTTGTCTCTAGAGAATTTTTAATAATGAACTTTCTATTCTTTATTGTAGATGTGGAATGACCATAAGTATGGAACATTTCACATGCTATCTGACCTTGACGATCCCTTTCTTCTCAACTAATTCCAGTGGCTACCTATTATATCCAGCCATAAAATATGAACTGCATAATTTGCCTTTTTAAACCCCTTAATAAGCCTTTCTATCATTCAAATTTTCTTGCATTTTGTTCTCCTTCTCAAATGTTATGATCTAGCTATATATGTATTTTGGTTGTATGTTACTCATAATGCTTCATTTCCCAATTCTGTCTTTTCATTAAAATTGTGAGGATGCCTTTCAATTGGCAATGTTTGAACAAGTTGTACATGAATGAAATGGAATAGTATTGGGCTTTAAGAAATGATGAGCAGGCATATTTCAAAAGAAAAAAAAAAAAAAAAAAAAAAAAAAAAAAAAAAAAAAAAAAAAAATGAAAAGGGAGAACTCACCACTAACGAAGAGGAAATTAGAGCAATAATTAGGAGTTACTTTGCCCAACTTTATGCCAATAAATTCGACAACTTAAATGAAATAGAAAAATACCTCCAAAAATACAGCTTGCCCAAACTAACAGAGGAAGAAGTAAATATCCTAAACAGTCCCATCTCAGAAAAAGAAATAGAACAAACTATCAATCAACTCCCTAAGAAAAAATCCCAGGACCAGATGGATTTACATGTGAATTCTACCAAACATTTAAAGAACAATTAACTCCAATGTTATATAAACTATTTGAAAAAATAGGGATTGAAGGAGTCCTACCAAACTCCTTTTATGACACAGATATGGTACTGATACCTAAACCAGGTAGGCTGAAAACAGAGAAAGAAAATTATAGACCAATCTCCCTAATGTATATTGGATTGCTTGTTGTTTTGAAGAGAAGGGAAGTAACAAAGAGAGAACAAAACTCAGAAATCTTACAAATGTTAATATTGAAAAATTGCTTTTCATTTACTTTAAAAAAGATACTATTAAGTGGAATATTAAAAAAAAAAAAACAATTAGGATGACTTAGAAAAAGGGATGCTGAATGCAGTGAGCAGAACCAGGACAACATTGTCTATAGTAACACAAAATTGTGTGATGATCAATTATATGGACTTAGGTCTTCTCAGCAATAGAGTGATTGAAGCCAAGTCCAATAGACTTGTGATAACACATGATATCCATATCCAGCAAAAGAACTATGGAGATGGAATGTAGATCAAATCTTACTATTTTCACCTTTTTAATTTTTCTTTCGTACATGTTTTTCTCTTTAAATCTGATTTTTTTTCATAACATGAACAGAATGAAAAGATGTTGAAGGATTATACATCTACAATGTATATTGGATTGCTTGTTGTTTTGAAGAGAAGGGAAGTAACAAAGAGAGAACAAAACTCAGAAATCTTACAAATGTTAATATTGAAAAATTGCTTTTCATTTACTTTAAAAAAGATACTATTAAGTGGAATATTAAAAAAAAAAACAATTAGGATGACTTAGAAAAAGGGATGCTGAATGCAGTGAGCAGAACCAGGACAACATTGTCTATAGTAACACAAAATTGTGTGATGATCAATTATATGGACTTAGGTCTTCTCAGCAATAGAGTGATTGAAGCCAAGTCCAATAGACTTGTGATAACACATGATATCCATATCCAGCAAAAGAACTATGGAGATGGAATGTAGATCAAATCTTACTATTTTCACCTTTTTAATTTTTCTTTCGTACATGTTTTTCTCTTTAAATCTGATTTTTTTTCATAACATGAACAGAATGAAAAGATGTTGAAGGATTATACATCTACAATGTATATTGGATTGCTTGTTGTTTTGAAGAGAAGGGAAGTAACAAAGAGAGAACAAAACTCAGAAATCTTACAAATGTTAATATTGAAAAATTGCTTTTCATTTACTTTAAAAAAGATACTATTAAGTGGAATATTAAAAAAAAAAAAAAAAAACAATTAGGATGACTTAGAAAAAGGGATGCTGAATGCAGTGAGCAGAACCAGGACAACATTGTCTATAGTAACACAAAATTGTGTGATGATCAATTATATGGACTTAGGTCTTCTCAGCAATAGAGTGATTGAAGCCAAGTCCAATAGACTTGTGATAACACATGATATCCATATCCAGCAAAAGAACTATGGAGATGGAATGTAGATCAAATCTTACTATTTTCACCTTTTTAATTTTTCTTTCGTACATGTTTTTCTCTTTAAATCTGATTTTTTTTCATAACATGAACAGAATGAAAAGATGTTGAAGGATTATACATCTACAATGTATATTGGATTGCTTGTTGTTTTGAAGAGAAGGGAAGTAACAAAGAGAGAACAAAACTCAGAAATCTTACAAATGTTAATATTGAAAAATTGCTTTTCATTTACTTTAAAAAAGATACTATTAAGTGGAATATTAAAAAAAAAAAAATCAAATGAAGGTGGCCTAGCTGTACCTGATCTAAAATTATATTATAAAGCAGCAGTCACCAAAACCATTTGGTATTGGCTAAGAAATAGATTAGTGGATCAGTGGAAAAGGCTAGGCTCACAAGACAGAATAGTCAATTATAGCAATCTAGTGTTTGACAAACCCAAAGCCCCTAACTTCTGGGAAAAGAATTCATTATTTGATAAAAACTGCTGGGATAATTGGAAATTAGTATGGCAGAAATTAGGCATGGACCCACACTTAACACCATATACCAAGATAAGATCAAAATGGGTCTATGACCTAGGCATAAAGAACGAGATTATAAATAAATTAGAGGAACATAGAATAGTTTATCTCTCAGACTTGTGGAGGAGAAAGAAATTTGTGACCAAAGATGAGCTAGAGACCATTACTGATCACAGAATAGAAAATTTCGATTACATCAAATTAAAAAGCCTTTGTACAAATAAAACTAATGCAAACAAGATTAGAAGGGAAGCAACAAACTGGGAAAACATTTTCACAGTTAAAGGTTCTGATAAAGGCCTCATTTCCAAAATATATAGAGAACTGACTCAAATTTATAAGAAATCAAGCCATTCTCCAATTGATAAATGGTCAAAGGATATGAACAGACAATTTTCAGAGGATGAAATTGAAACTATTACCACTCATATGAAAGAGTGTTCCAAATCATTATTGATCAGAAAGAAAGAAAGAAAGAAAGAAAGAAAGAAAGAAAGAAAGAAAGAAAGAAAGAAAGAAAGAAAGAAAGAAAGAAAGAAAGAAAGAAAGAAAGAAAGAAAGAAAGAAAGAAAGAAAGAAAGAAAGAAAGAAAGAAAGAAAGAAAGAAAGAAAGAAAGAAAGAAAGAAAGAAAGAAAGAAAGAAAGAAAGAAAGAAAGAAAGAAAGAAAGAAAGAAAGAAAGAAAGAAAGAAAGAAAGAAAGAAAGAAAGAAAGAAAGAAAGAAAGAAAGAAAGAAAGAAAGAAAGAAAGAAAGAAAGAAAGAAAGAAAGAAAGAAAGAAAGAAAGAAAGAAAGAAAGAAAGAAAGAAAGAAAGAAAGAAAGAAAGAAAGAAAGAAAGAAAGAAAGAAAGAAAGAAAGAAAGAAAGAAAGAAAGAAAGAAAGAAAGAAAGAAAGAAAGAAAGAAAGAAAGAAAGAAAGAAAGAAAGAAAGAAAGAAAGAAAGAAAGAAAGAAAGAAAGAAAGAAAGAAAGAAAGAAAGAAAGAAAGAAAGAAAGAAAGAAAGAAAGAAAGAAAGAAAGAAAGAAAGAAAGAAAGAAAGAAAGAAAGAAAGAAAGAAAGAAAGAAAGAAAGAAAGA